>NC_077233.1:293602605-293766905 GCF_027887165.1 Monodelphis domestica
GGTCAGCTCCATAGGCAGGCCTACCCCTGAAAGCTGCCCCTCCCTCTCAATTGCCCGCCTCCCACACTGCCCCTCCTCTCCCTGGGGGACACCCACCAGAAAGTCCCCTCCTTCAGTAGCCCCACTCCCAGGTCCCCAACTTCCTCAGCTGCTCAGCTCCCCCTCCCCCACCCCCTTCGCCTCTTGGTCTCCCTCTTGAGGCCACATATTGGTATTGCATCCGAGGAGGGTTTTTTTTTTTTTTTAATGGTTTTGAAATAAGCTTTTAGAGCTCTGTGCAAGTTGGACCCCAAGCCTCGTACACATCCTGACGTCTCAGGCATAAATATGAGTGGACCTTGGCCGTGAGTGGCCCACTTTGCCTTAGAGCAGTCACACACCTGCCTTCCACCCTGTGCTCTCAGTATTCTCCTTCCATAGCGGATGCAGAAATGATTAAGGAAGTTCTTTCTGCTCTCCCTCTGCCTGAAGCCCTCGCTCTAGTTCACTGCTGTGCCCATAGAGGTGGCACTGACCCTGTCTCCAGGGGACATGACTGAGCAGATGCTGCTGCCAAGCTAGCAGCCATAGGAGGGCCTGAACTACTTTGAATATGAACAACCACTGATGACTTAAACGGATCACTTTCCTATAATGAAAAGGAAGTGGAGAAATGGAAAGGAAAATTCAAAGCAAAACCAATTCATGGAGGGTGGGTGTCATCTGAAGGAAATCCCCTGCTCCCTAGAAGTTTCCATCACCAAATTTACCAATCTGTTCATCCTAATGGCCACTTTGGTACCCCGGGCATGGTGGACTCTGTTAAGAGAGTCTGGCTGGCCCCTGGTATAACTACCAGAGCCCCTAAAGTGTATTCAGCCTGCTCTTCCTGCCAGTCAGATCACCAACATGCCTTTGGTGGAAAAGCCTTTGGTGGGCGTCCTCTGGCTTACACACCTTGTGAGCGTTCTTTGTAAGGGAAGTGTCTCCTTTGGAGTGGTGTCCACCGAGGATCTGGAGGGATAGAGGAGGCAAAGGCAAGTCCTGTGTGACCCTGGAGGCATGACCCTCCCCTGCAAGCATGCCCATTCCTCCAGCCATGCATCCCTCCTCACCTCAAAACGGGGGAAGTGTCGTTCCTGGCAACATAGGGTGGACCTTGTCCTTGCAGGGATGAGACAGCTGTCCCTTTTACCGGCTCGTTCACTATTCTCCTTGGTCCTCACCATGTCCTGGCTAGGTCTGTGAAAGGAGTGAAGCAGGTAGAGAATACACTAGACGCTGCTGGCTGGCTGACTGGCTGGCTGGCTGGCTGACTGTGTGCTGGCATCAGTGCCTGCCTAGATAGAGAGATGGCTGGAACCTATAGGGTAGCCTGGTCACTCTTGGGCTCCACTTGTACCTTGTGTTCTTGGCTCTCCCTCAGAATGTGATGCCACAGAGCGGTCAGCTGTAGCACAAAGAGCAGCAGCAGCAGCAGCAGTGTTAAGGCAGCTCTTCTGTTCCGTGTCTAGGACTCCTGCCTTTGGGGTTGAAGGTATAATGTCCGATTCTGGCTCAGAATCCATGGAGGACACATACACACACACACACACACACACACACACACACACACACACACACACACACACACACGGTAATGCAACACACAAGAGGTACTTTATTGAGCAAAATATAGCTTGGTGCCGAGGACCTAAAGTGCTGGCCCCGAGGCTGCGATTTGCAGGAGTTTTATACACTTTTAGGGTACAGGGAGTAAAAAGGAATTCCTGGGGTGGGGGGGAGTGAACCGAAAGTCCTGGGGCTGGGGTCCTGAAACCCAAGTGCCCAAAGGGAAGACACAGCAATCTTAGTCTTCGGTACCCATATGTTTCACGTATGGTCATGGTGACCGAGGTTAGGTCAGTGAATCGTGAGATGATATATCTTTGTGAAACCTGGGATAAGAGTCCAACCTGCGGCTGCTACATAATGTATGTCCTTAGTGGGTTTGGGCTCGAGAAGGAGAAAGGAGTCGGAGAAAATGGGTGATAAATCAAGAGACACAGAGAAGTGAATTGAAATGGGAGCGGCGATGGCCCCTGATACTATTTTCCTTAGAAAAATCATGAAAGGAAAATCTGAGACATAAGAGACCAAGCGGAGGTAAGAATTCTGAGATAGAAGGACGTGGCCAATAGTGGCGCTAGGACAGATAAAGAGAGACAGCAGGGAGAACTCCAAGGTTGCAGGAAACAAGAGAAAAAGCAGGGGGCCTCACCCCAGCCTTTATTGTGGATTGAGTGGTGATCAATGAATACGTGACATAGTACCTAGTTCTTAACTTTGGTTGCATAGACAATGAGAAGATCAGAGGAGGCGGGGATTCTCCTGACATGAGCTTTTCAGAGGAATGAGGTTTGACAAGGTGAGGGCTAAGCCTTTGTGGCTCAGGCCCAGGAATTCTCTTGCCCTTAGAACTGCCGATACATGGATCGTGAATGGATCTGATCAAGTATTTCATACATCAACCATACCCCCATGCCTGGTAGGTTATATATCCACCCCCTTTTTTTTTTTTACAAAAATTAAATAAGAGGGTATCCTGTTACAATGAAATTGTAAACTTAATCAACAAACAGGAATACTAGTGAGCTGTCAGATAAAGAATCAAAAATGAATTCACAATCCAATTTCAAAATGAAGTATAACTTAGCAATACTGCTGTAAAAATGATAAGAATGATCTTCATTTCCTTTTAGCAATGTCAAGCGTAACAATTTTCATCCTCCAAGATCACAAGTTATAATATAAAATAATAAGAAAATGATGTTCACTCCTTAGTGATCCTGAATTAAGGTGATAAAGTAATCATAGGACAGGTGCATGGACATATCATATTGCCCATGTATAGCCAGGATTATAAGAAGTTGTCACATCTTCAATAGTTAAAGAAAAAGACTTCCTCTCGAGATGAGAGGGAATCCTTGTCTTTCCCTTGTTCTGATTATGCGTAGTCTTTGGGATATATAATCCAAGATGCCTGCCACATAGAGATGTGGTTGCAGGGTTGGTACCATGGCCTGTGAATGAGGGTGTCTGTAACCTGGTCGTGGTGGTTACAAAAAGGGATTTTTCCTTTGTGGGCTGGGACTCGAGAAGAAGGAGCAAGGAGTCTGAGAATATGGGTGAAGAATGACAGACAGAGACAAGTCAAAGTAATAGATAGGGCAGGCGTGATCCCCTCTGCTTTTTTCCTTGGTCAAAGAATTAAACTTAAAAAATTTAAATTTTTTTTTTAATTTAAATTTTAAATTTAAATTTAAAATTAAAAAGAAAATATGAGAAGCTTGCAGACAGGTGGAAGTAAGACAGGTGGCCCAGAGAGGCCTTAGTAAAGAGACAGTATTGAAGCTTTAAGATTGCTGGAACAAGAGAGGGAATCACGCCTTGACCCCAGGCTTTCTTGGGGATAGCCAGGATCAGTGACCAGATAAGAAAGCATAGATAATTCAGATTGGATGGGAAGGTAATGATGACACCTTTTGGGTGTGTTGACCTCAACCCGCCCTTTTACCAAGGAATTGGAGTCCTCACCAAATGTCAATGCACCAAATGAGTTTGCATGGCTAGGTCAAGAGTCCACCCACAAATGTCAGAGTTCCAACCTTGTGTCTGAAGACACAATATCCATATATCAGTTATATTTCTTAGATGTGAATATGCTTGGAATGCTACATATCCCCCCTTTTTGTGTTAAAAAAATAAGATGAAGGGCGAGTGATATAAAAATATGAGAAAAATTTGACTCAAATTAAAAATATAAAAATCATGTAGCATCATCAAATGATACTTCAAGTGATTCAAAATAGACAACCAAAACTTATTGCAAAAAGTTTGGATGTAAAAAGTAAGTGTGATTGTCAAGAACAATGAAGATTTAACTCTCAACTTATTGATAATTTGATAAGGATGAAAATGATCTTCATACATAACATACCAAATCATCTGAGCAAATGATCTTGGGAATATGATTCCAAAATTAAAACAAAATTTTAGACTCTCTTTTCACTGTTTATGTGGCATGTTTGAAGCTGAGCCAATATGTAATATCAGAATTTACATTCCCAATGATTTCTAATTCCTGATCTAAATTGACTAAAACTCTCCTTGTACAGGAGCATAATTTTTCCACCATTAAAAGCTTTGTAAAAACATGAATGCCACAATTATTGTGAAATTTTTAACAAATACCAACATTCCCAAACACATTACATTCTGATCTGCAGTCTAAATACCCAGGATGATGATAATGAAGTGACATTTCAAGTTTTGGCTGCATATTTTGTATATCATCCTCATTTAAATTTCTGCTTTTATCAATAAACCCATCAACATGATAGCCAAGCATATCACATTACCAATATTTGGAAAATTCATTCCACCAAACCAATGTTTGGGTAAATAGAAGCTTAAGTTCTTTTTCACATAGAAAGAATTTCTACAGTTTCTGGAACTTGTCGAATTTGGTGTAGCTGGTTCTTTCCTGGTTGTTAATGTATAATATTCCATGTGCTTTTTCTACAAGCTTATCCGTGCCTATTGTGTCCTATTTTCAATACCTACTCCAAAAAAGGAAAACTTAGATCATACTTTGCCCTTGCTCCATGTATGTGTGTGATAACTCGTTCCACCTAGGAGAGTCAATAACTGCGCGTCCACAGAAATTGTCCAACCTAGCGCACTCAGATGACCACTGAGGCTTTACTTTCAAATACCAGAACGTCTTCCAGTATTTGGATGGGAAGCCAATAGACCCCGAATCCAGTGGCCTGCCTGAATTCTGGGACTATTGGTAGAGAGCAAGAAACCGTTCCCATAAAGATATTACCCCAAAAGACAGGATTTCAGGACTAATGGTTAACAATGGTATTAACACTCAAGTACACCCACGGTGGTTGGCATGTCACGTCCACCTAGTTATTGGCAGGAACATCATCTTTGCATGGTTGTAAATGATCTTTTTCAATAACTTAGGTTCCTGATGACAGGTTTCAGAGTGCATTTTGGCTGATCTCTCATACCTTTTTTCCAGAGTCACATCAGGATCATCTGTCCATTAAACCTGCCTGTGTAGCATTTTCTGCCTGGCACCTCCCTTTTTGTTGTCAGAGGTATCAGATCTATGCTATGAGTGAAAGTTTTCGATCTCCTCCTCTTTGGAGAGTCATACCAATGTCTATACCCTCGGGGATAGCAGCATTTCTTACAATACTAGTAGTAGTTTTACAATGTATCCTTTTGACAGTATCATAGACATACAAAATGAAAGGTATACATTCACGTCTAAACAAGTGTAGCTATTTTGTTTTGATTCCATAAGAAAGACCTCGGAGTGTGGGATTTATCTGATGTCTTAGACAGACACAAGTGTGGTTTAGTCCTTCTGAGTTAGCATCCTTGCTCTTGGTTTGGGTACACTATATCAATGGATGTCAGCCGGACCAGTGTCCCACAGTAGCCTAATAGCTAATGTCACTGATAGTGTCACGTCAGTCTTGTGGAGTGATCTTAGTCACCGGTGAAGTGTCCTTCCAGCGTGCCTGGAGAGTGGCTGGCGTGTAGTTAGCTGATGTCAACAGCGTTGGTCTGCTTCTCTTCCTGGTCTTGTGTTGGCTGGCATGATGTGCTTTGTGGGTGACCAGATGTTTCCACTCTCTGTCAACATACAGACAAGACCTCGACCCAACGTTATCATCCCCTTGGGTCCCTCACAGTCTTAATTTCTTGGTAATATTCAACCCAATTCAGATATATCCTACAATGTAATCTTTAGCAGGACATTCAAACTGTTATTGCAAAGTTTTAACTGATGTTCGTTTTAGAGTGTGGAAGAGGTAGATGGTTAGTGATACCGTTTCCACCCTTCTTTCTTATGAAAGTTGAAATGCCACAGCTGAACAAAATTGACTTTTAGATAAGTCTGATACGAAGAAAGACATGCTGTTGTTTGCCAATATAATGTACCCTTGAAGACAATGATCACATATACATTTTGGACAAATCGTACTGCAATAGGACAGTATTTATGGTACAGTCGTAACCTTCCCAATTGTACCATTTGATATTTGATCATATTTGGGTAACGTGGAAGAATTCCACAAAAGTAATTTTCAGTTCCTTGTTATGCCAATACCATTTGGAATTTTCAGGTATGTGATAACGTTTGATCTTATAACCAATACCCATCAATCTGTAGTCCAGAATATCTGTCAGGGACTTCACGATATTCTTCTGGAGGCAAATTGTGTTTCATACA
Organism: Monodelphis domestica; assembly: GCF_027887165.1. NCBI lineage: Eukaryota > Metazoa > Chordata > Mammalia > Didelphimorphia > Didelphidae > Monodelphis > Monodelphis domestica. The sequence goes on from NC_077233.1 coordinate 293,608,883, forward strand.
ATGACATGTGCGTGGATAGTGTGTTAGACCTGCCTATAGGGCAGTGATGATCTTTCCAGCTCATTGGCTGTTTTTTCCATGTGTCCTGTGCCAGACACCTCGGCAGCCTGTCCTTCTTCTGGTGAGATTTTCTTGCCATCGGATAGCTTGCATATAAGCCACGAGCTATCCAATTCAGCCCATTTATTGCTATTAAAAGCACTGCTATCCCAAGATGTTTGGAATAGACAACCGTGCACAATTATTCCTAAGTTCTGTAATGGCTTTGCTCACTTCTTCATTTGAGCTGAATGCCATCAACCAGGAGAGTAAGCATGTCCCATCCCCTTTCACCCTGGGACTCCTTTGGGCATTGTAGGTCAATACCAAATAGGTTTTTGTTTTTTGTTTTCCCTCCACCGAACCTGGGCTTTTTGTAAGGGATAGATGTGAGGCAAGGCCAGTCCCAGGTCGGAGGTGTGGGGGTGGGGACTGTGCCCTTTCCCCTGGTTGCTGGTGGTGTATCCCTTAATGTGTGTTTGGAGCGCGAACCCCAATTGCAGAGTGTGGCAAAAGCAAGGGCTCCAGCTGAAGGGAGGGGTGGAGGAAGGAGGTGTGTGGAAGAGCTGCGCAGGCCCAGAGTAAAAGGCAGGCCAGGAGGCTTGGAGCGCAGGCGCTCAGGGGCAGGCAGGTGGCACGCAGGCGCAGTAGGGGCAGGCAGGTGGCACGTGGCGGAGGGGGAGGGGAGCGGAAAGTTCCCGCCTTTTCTGTCAGAGCCTCCCTGTGTCGCTGTGCCTAGCATTAAGGTCCGCCAAGGCAAAAGACTGGAAGTTGCATGTGGACTGTGTGAGGTAGGGGAGCAGCACTTGGGCCGAAGTTGGTCACATGAGGCACCTCTGCCGAGGGGAGGAGGCTTTGGGGGTGGCTGCTGCCGCGGAGCCCGCCTCCTGCCTCTTCCTCTGGGTTCTTCAGTAGTCCCGCCTGCTGCCTGTACTGGTCAGCTCCATAGGCAGGCCTACCCCTGAAAGCTGCCCCTCCCTCTCAATTGCCCGCCTCCCACACTGCCCCTCCTCTCCCTGGGGGACACCCACCAGAAAGTCCCCTCCTTCAGTAGCCCCACTCCCAGGTCCCCAACTTCCTCAGGTGCTCAGCTCCCCCTCCCCCACCCCCTTCGCCTCTTGGTCTCCCTCTTGAGGCCACATATTGGTATTGCATCCGAGGAGGGTTTTTTTTTTTTTAATGGTTTTGAAATAAGCTTTTAGAGCTCTGTGCAAGTTGGACCCCAAGCCTCCTACACATCCTGACGTCTCAGGCATAAATATGAGTGGACCTTGGCCAGGAGTGGCCCACTTTGCCTTAGAGCAGTCACACACCTGCCTTCCACCCTGTGCTCTCAGTATTCTCCTTCCATAGCGGATGCAGAAATGATTAAGGAAGTTCTTTCTGCTCTCCCGCTGCCTGAAGCCCTCGCTCTAGTTCACTGCTGTGCCCATAGAGGTGGCACTGACCCTGTCTCCAGGGGACATGACTGAGCAGATGCTGCTGCCAAGCTAGCAGCCATAGGAGGGCCTGAACTACTTTGAACATGAACAACCACTGATGACTTAAATGGATCACTTTCCTATAATGAAAAGGAAGTGGAGAAATGGAAAGGAAAATTCAAAGCAAAACCAATTCATGGAGTGTGGGTGTCATCTGAAGGAAAACCCCTGCTCCCTAGAAGTTTCCATCACCAAATTTACCAATCTGTTCATCCTAATGGCCACTTTGGTACCCCGGGCATGGTGGACTCTGTTAAGAGAGTCTGGCTGGCCCCTGGTATAACTACCAGAGCCCCTAAAGTGTATTCAGCCTGCTCTTCCTGCCAGTCAGATCACCAACATGCCTTTGGTGGAAAAGCCTTTGGTGGGCGTCCTCTGGCTTACACACCTTGTGAGCGTTCTTTGTAAGGGAAGTGTCTCCTTTGGAGTGGTGTCCACCGAGGATCTGGAGGGATAGAGGAGGCAAAGGCAAGTCCTGTGTGACCCTGGAGGCATGACCCTCCCCTGCAAGCATGCCCATTCCTCCAGCCATGCATCCCTCCTCACCTCAAAACGGGGGAAGTGTCGTTCCTGGCAACATAGGGTGGACCTTGTCCTTGCAGGGATGAGACAGCTGTCCCTTTTACCGGCACGTTCACTATTCTCCTTGGTCCTCACCATGTCCTGGCTAGGTCTGTGAAAGGAGTGAAGCAGGTAGAGAATACACTAGACGCTGCTGGCTGGCTGACTGGCTGGCTGGCTGGCTGACTGTGTGCTGGCATCAGTGCCTGCCTAGATAGAGAGATGGCTGGAACCTATAGGGTAGCCTGGTCACTCTTGGGCTCCACTTGTACCTTGTGTTCTTGGCTCTCCCTCAGAATGTGATGCCACAGAGCGGTCAGCTGTAGCACAAAGAGCAGCAGCAGCAGCAGCAGTGTTAAGGCAGCTCTTCTGTTCCGTGTCTAGGACTCCTGCCTTTGGGGTTGAAGGTATAATGTCCGATTCTGGCTCAGAATCCATGGAGGACACATACACACACACACACACACACACACACACACACACACACACACACACACACACGGTAATGCAACACACAAGAGGTACTTTATTGAGCAAAATATAGCTTGGTGCCGAGGACCTAAAGTGCTGGCCCCGAGGCTGCGATTTGCAGGTGTTTTATACACTTTTAGGGTACAGGGAGTAAAAAGGAATTCCTGGGGTGGGGGGGAGTGAACCGAAAGTCCTGGGGCTGGGGTCCTGAAACCCAAGTGCCCAAAGGGAAGACACAGCAATCTTAGTCTTCGGTACCCATATGTTTCACGTATGGTCATGGTGACCGAGGTTAGGTCAGTGAATCGTGAGATGATATATCTTTGTGAAACCTGGGATAAGAGTCCAACCTGCGGCTGCTACATAATGTATGTCCTTAGTGGGTTTGGGCTCGAGAAGGAGAAAGGAGTCGGAGAAAATGGGTGATAAATCAAGAGACACAGAGAAGTGAATTGAAATGGGAGCGGCGATGGCCCCTGATACTATTTTCCTTAGAAAAATCATGAAAGGAAAATCTGAGAGATAAGAGACCAAGCGGAGGTAAGAATTCTGAGATAGAAGGACGTGGCCAATAGTGGCGCTAGGACAGATAAAGAGAGACAGCAGGGAGAACTCCAAGGTTGCAGGAAACAAGAGAAAAAGCAGGGGGCCTCACCCCAGCCTTTATTGTGGATTGAGAGGTGATCAATGAATACGTGACATAGTACATAGTTCTTAACTTTGGTTGCATAGACAATGAGAAGATCAGAGGAGGAGGGGATTCTCCTGACATGAGCTTTTCAGAGGAATGAGGTTTGACAAGGTGAGGGCTAAGCCTTTGTGGCTCAGGCCCAGGAATTCTCTTGCCCTTAGAACTGCCCATACATGGATCGTGAATGGATCTGATCAAGTATTTCATACATCAACCATACCCCCATGCCTGGTAGGTTATATATCCACCCCCCTTTTTTTTTTTACAAAAATTAAATAAGAGGGTATCCTGTTACAATGAAATTGTAAACTTAATCAACAAACAGGAATACTAGTGAGCTATCAGATAAAGAATCAAAAATGAATTCACAATCCAATTTCAAAATGAAGTATAACTTAGCAATACTGCTGTAAAAATGATAAGAATGATCTTCATTTCCATTTAGCAATGTCAAGGTTAACAATTTTCATCCTCCAAGATCACAAGTTATAATATAAAATAATAAGAAAATGATGTTCACTCCTTAGTGATCCTGAATTAAGGTGATAAAGTAATCATAGGACAGGTGCATGGACATATCATATTGCCCATGTATAGCCAGGATTATAAGAAGTTGTCACATCTTCAATAGTTAAAGAAAAAGACTTCCTCTCGAGATGAGAGGGAATCCTTGTCTTTCCCTTGTTCTGATTATGCGTAGTCTTTGGGATATATAATCCAAGATGCCTGCCACATAGAGATATGGTTGCAGGGTTGGTACCATGGCCTGTGAATGAGGGTGTCTGTAACCTGGTCGTGGTGGTTACAAAAAGGGATTTTTCCTTTGTGGGCTGGGACTCGAGAAGAAGGAGCAAGGAGTCTGAGAATATGGGTGAAGAATGACAGACAGAGACAAGTCAAAGTAATAGATAGGGCAGGCGTGATCCCCTCTGCTTTTTTCCTTGGTCAAAGAATTAAACTTAAAAAATTTAAATTTTTTTTAAATTTAAATTTAAAATTTAAATTTAAAATTAAAAAGAAAATATGAGAAGCTTGCAGACAGGTGGAAGTAAGACAGGTGGCCCAGAGAGGCCTTAGTAAAGAGACAGTAGTGAAGCTTTAAGATTGCTGGAACAAGAGAGGGAATCACGCCTTGACCCCAGGCTTTCTTGGGGATAGCCAGGATCAGTGACCAGATAAGAAAGCATAGATAATTCAGATTGGATGGGAAGGTAATGATGACACCTTTTGGGTGTGTTGACCTCAACCCGCCCTTTTACCAAGGAATTGGAGTCCTCACCAAATGTCAATGCACCAAATGTTAATGAGTTTGCATGGCTAGGTCAAGAGTCCACCCACAAATGTCAGAGTTCCAACCTTGTGTCTGAAGACACAATATCCATATATCAGTTATATTTCTTAGATGTGAATATGCTTGGAATGCTACATATCCCCCCTTTTTGTGTTAAAAAAATAAGATGAAGGGCGAGTGATATAAAAATATGAGAAAAATTTGACTCAAATTAAAAATATAAAAATCATGTAGCATCATCAAATGATACTTCCAGTGATTCAAAATAGACATCCAAAACATATTGTAAAAACTTTGGATGTAAAAAGGAAATGTGATTGTCAAGAACAATGAAGATTTAACTCTCAACTTATTGATAATTTGATAATGATGAAAATGAATGAAAAAAGTCTCATAATAAATTAAAAATAATGATAAAAAGTAATAAGAAAATAATCTTACTTCAAAATTTATGAAAAGAAAAACAACATAGGATAATCAAAATATTCAGAGAAAATAAAGTAAAAGAGCTTCAAATCCAAATTGCTCAATTGAAATGAAAATGGTATAAAGATATTCTTAAAAATACTTTCTCTCTTTCTCCCCCCCTTTTTTGAATAGTATACCAAATAGATTAGCATGTTTTACATTTTTCAAACATTAGTGCAAACATCAATTCAAGTGTCAATATTCCCCAAAACATTACATTTTGATTTGTTGTTGAAACAAGAGTGAAGCTAATGAAGTGACATGGTAAGTTTTGGTTGTACATTTCTCATATAAGCCTTATTGGTATGTACAAAAATAAAATTTCAGATTCATATATCAGGATCAGAGCATTAGTCGTACTTACAATGTACTTCTAGTATTTCAAGGAAAATATATGGGAAAAATAATCTGAGAAAATGATCATGGAAAATGACCATGAAATGAATGCAAAATTTTAAACTAATGGCTCACCTTTCATGTGGCATAGCTGTAGCTGAGCCAATGTGTAACGTCAGAATTTACATTCAAACATGATTTCTATTTACCTAATCAATGTTGACCAAGATCGACATTGTAAAATTTTTACACAATTAGAAATGCAAAAATTAGTGCAAATTCTTAACAAGTACCAATATTCCCATTAACTTTACATTCTGATTTGTTGTATTAATATGCCTTATATGAAGTTTCTGAATGTCATTCAGGCTTTTTAAACAATATCTGCTCATTTCTATCCTTGCTGACCTCATGCCCTGTTTAAAAAAATAATAGTTCCTACATATTAAAAATTTGAATGTATTAGAAATATCTCTAAATCATATACCAATTCATGCTTGTCATTTAAACACTTGCACTTAGTATTAACTTTCCTTTTGACCAATTCCAGTACTTGTGATTAAACCTTATAACCTAATTCAGGCTATGGGCATTGAAACCCTGACTTCTATAGAAAGATAAGACCTTCATCCCTGAAGGCTTCTTTTCTTATGCAGCCTTCCCCCATCCCCACAGAACTCTGCAAGCCAAAACAGCATTAAGGAGGCTACAGATAGCCCCCTGCAAACAAGAAGCAGGATTTCTAGCTTGAGCTATAGCATGCAAAACTATTGGAAGCTCTCACCATTATAGAGCTGATTAAAACCCTTTATAAGCAAAATTTTTACACCATATGATTGGAAATTAAGAAAAGTATTACCTGCTGTTAAGAGCATACAAGGAGGATTGACTTATCTCTCAGTCTTTTGCCCTTCCCTTCACTTATGATACTAACAATATACTTAACTCACTTCCCTTAACTGACTTTTCTATCCTTGCTATCTTTCCCCTGCCTGTTGCTGCAGAAACAGACAGAGATATTCCATGTCAACCTCTGCCTCCACCCATGCTTAATGTAGTATTATGATCATTTTAAATTTATAGAAATAAGCAGGTAGAAAGGCTTCTCCAACAAAAATCAGTAATGATTCGAATAGTGGAGACTCAAATTTAATGCAGGCTATGGGCATTAAAATCCTGACTTCTATAGAAATTCAAAGCAGAATAATTCATACTGTGAATCAAGTTCCTTTGACTAAAGAATACGGGGCTAGATAACACTCAGACCTACAGGTCCGAAGGCAAAATCATTCTTATCAATTAAATATAAGTTTATCGCAAGGAATTTCTCTACTTGAACATTGCTTATTTCCAAAGTTGGGCAAGGCAGAAGCCAAAAATCGTAAAAGATACTCATGTACCATATCTCTGTGTTATCTACAGAAATTATCTAGCACAGGTAAATTGTGAAAGCTTAATAAGTAATGGTTAAACGCAGAACAAAACTTTAGCTTAAAGAGTGTTTTGAGGAGAGAATTCCTCACAAAAAGACTATAAGATCTTATCAAAGCATGAAAACCATCTCTCCAAAACCTAAAGGAAGACGAGCTTTAAAAAAAGGAGAGCACATGTTTGCAAAAGCAAAAGGCTTTTTTATCGGCAAAACTCTCCACCAGTTTAGCATACCTAAAAGAAACAAGCTTTTTAAAACACAGTCAGAGAATGCAGGAGGACTATTGTTTAAACATAAATGTATAAACCTGATATGTTTTTCATACAGATCTTTGCTAAGACATGGTATTACCATGAAGCAAAGTTTAAAAATTAAATTGTCTTAATTGGGATTAGACATGGCAAATTTATATAGGAATGTCTGATTATATTTCTTGATAGGAAAAGTTTTAAAGTTTAAAATCTTTATCTGACTTTTGTTACATGCTACAAGAGATATTTTATCTGTAATAATATTTTAAAATGAATTATAGTACATGTGTAGGTTAAATACCAAGGTATAAACAGTATTTTTCCAAGGCTTTTAGAGGTAAATCCACATGGACTCTTGCAACCATGTGACTCACTGCCACAAATATTTGGATCTGGAAAGGAAACTTCATCCAGCAGTTTTTTCAATTGATCCTGCCATATAGAGGGCAATACTCCTACACCTCAGGTTACAAGTTTTTATGACAAGTATTGAATATAATCAAAAGCAAAATTAATAATCAGTGCAATTTTTTAATTGACTAGCATCAATTGGCATATGCTTTAGAGAAATTTCTAATATATTCAAATTTTAAATATGTAGGTATCATTAAATTTTCAAACAGGATATAAGGTCAGCAAGGATAAAAATTAGCAGCCGTTATTTAAAAACCTGAATGAAGTTCAAAATTGTATGTAAGGCACATTATTGCAACTTTATCCAAAAGGCAAATTATTTAGAATCATTCAATCTGAAAAGAATATAAAATCAATTCTCAATATGAGACACATTCTCAACATTGCAAGGCATCAAAGTAAAAACAGTGCTGGAAGGCTTCAAATTGTTAATCAGCAGTAAATTATGAAGGTTATTAATTAATTTGTTAACCAGTAACAGTGACTTATGTGTGGTTTAGAATCGGCAACACTACCACTTGTTCAAATTGCATATATCGATCCTGAGCATTATTGCAGTCTAAAACCAATTACTAGTATCCAAGCTCAAATATTACTTGCACAATGTGGTCGATTTTGGCAACAGAATTTTGTAAAACGCATAGGCGAAATTGATAATTCCATTCATATTATCAAAATCTTTTCAGTCATGAATTTAAATTTGATAGTTTAAAAATGATAACGTCACTGCAATTGCTGTGCTTCCATTTACTGCATGTATTTAGGGTACAGCAGATATTGATGCATGCACAGTATAAGTTTATACAAAAGCAAAAGTTACATGCAGATAGGCTACTGCTTAAGATCACAGTACAAGCTGGTCAAATCAAATGTGATTTATGGTATAATGCTTTTATGATTATTGGTTTAAAACGTGAATATTAAACATCAATGTATGCCATATTGCAAAGCCAAGGTGAAATCATTATCAAAGGCAAATGGCCTTGAGGACACTGCTTTTTAGCAGACACAGATCACTTGCACTCTCTGACACATCAGAGTGCCAAGTCCATTATTCCTCAATATTTTATGGACACAAGGGAAATTGCCTATTATTATATGTTATTTTTCTTTTCTTATATTTTGAAGTATATTTCAAGTACTTTTAATACTCTAATCCTGAGCAATGAAGGTGCAAATTTTTCTCTTTATATGTACCCAACAGAATGAGATTATAAGAACATGACAGCATTTATTAAGTTGCAGGTGACTACCCTGGGAAACCATCACTGATTGCATAAAAAGAGAATGCAGAGGACACCTCAATGGTCCAGACAGCCAAAGCCACACACACAGACATATATTCCATAAGAGATGGATATATGTGGGCTGCTGAGGTTGGAGGTACTGCGACACGGTGTTTGACACCCTCATTCACAGGTGGCTAGGGTATCAAAGTGCAACCATATTGCCATGTAGCAGGCATCTAGGCGGGTATATCCCTAAAATGCATAATCAGTACAAGGGAGAATAAGGAAATTCCCCTTCATATCCAGACACAGTCATCTTTTCTTTGGCTATGAAAGCTCTGGCAACTTCTTATACTCCTAACTGTGTGGGCGATAAGCTAATGCACCTGTCCTATGTTCTATGGGGCTACTTCCTCAATAATTCAAGAAAATGAGAGTGAAAACTATTTTCTTATTACTCTTTGTCATTATTTTTAATCTTTTATGAAACCTTTATCTTTGATTTTGATTACTAAGTATTAAGATCACATTTTATTTTTATATTTTTTTTAGTCACAAATTTTGTTACATTTTTATATCACTCAACCTTCACTTCTTTTTATTTTTAAAACAAAAAAGGGGGATATGTAGCATTCCAAGCATATTCACATCTATGAAATATAAATGATTGAACGATTACTGTATCTTCAGGCACAAGGTTATACCAATGATATTCCTGGGTGGTCCCTTGAACTGGCCATGAGGCCTGTTGCCTAGGCCAAACTCATTAACATTATCAGAGTATTCCCTTGGGAAAGTGCGGGTTGATTAACATGATCAGAGCATTCCTTTGAGAAAGGGCAGGTTGAAATCCACACGCCCAAAGCTGTTACCTCTACCTTACCGACCAATCTTATTTGTCAGTGCTTGGTGATGTGATTGCTAGGTCCTTGGAAGTAAGGCCCAGACCAGATAGGAATAAAACCAGAGGCAACTTTGTGATAGGTCTCTTGGAACTTCCTCTCCCCTTTCTTGGACCTCTGCTCTGCTCCTAATCCTCTCTCTCTCTTTCTCTCTCTACCTGAATCTCTTCCTCCCCCGAGGCCCTAGCCCCTCTCGGCTATGTATTCTCTGCCCACTCTCCTTCTCTACCTCGTATTCCAGTGATCCTCATATTCTCCTTCCCAGAAGAATATCATAGGGGTTTGCCTGCCCTATTTAAACGCTGACTTGTCCGTGTCTGTCATTCTTCACCCTGGTTCCCCGATTTCCTACCTCTCCTCGGGTCCCTACCACAAAGGACAACCTACTCTTTGTAGACCCTGTTTATCAGGACTCTACAAATGCTGCCCTCAACATGGCAGGATCAACTTATCAATGTGCTGGAGTAACTTCCCTTCTAATACCCAAATAACCAAAGAGGTTTAGAAGCAATTCACGTGGCTGGAGCAGTCCATTTGGCTTCACCTCTAGAAGCCTTGAAAAATACTGTTTACAACTTGGTACTTAACCTACAGTTACACTAGAATTCATATTAAAATTGTATTACAGATAAGATATCTCTTGTCCAGATATTCTGTAGTATATGACAAAAGTCAGATAAAGATTTTGAACTTTCCCTATCAAGAAATGTAATCAGACATTCCTATATAATTTTGGCATGTCCAATCTAAATTAGAACAATTTAATTTTTTTTATTAAATGTGACTTACTTACAGTATCTCCATATTTTAGCAACGATCTTTTGAAAGCCAGATTTTCACCCTTTTGTTTTACACATTAGCTTGCCTGGATTCTCTGGCAGTCCTTCAAAGAGTTTCTTGCAGCTGGTCTTTTGATATGCTAACATAGTGATATACTTTACTGAGAAGAGTGAAGCCTGTTGCCCTGGCTATCTGCAGGATAGCAAAATATCTGTTCAAACTAGGCTTTCCTGAATTTTAAAGTAACTCAGGATTATTTCATCGACTTACCAATTTTGATTAAGCCTGTGGTCTTAGTAGAAAAAGTTTTTAGAAATGATCTTTGCTGTAAAGTGACCTGATCCTTTGAAGTGTCCAGCTTTGCTGGAAGCAAAGCAAAGAGGTGTTCTTTCTTTCAAATGGAATTGCATTCAAATTCCTGAGGACGAAAGTTCAAGGCTTGTTCTGTCTTATTAAATCCTTCAAAATTTACCTGTGCCAGATAACTTCTGAGAGATAATGGGCACTTGTATTCCCTCATGATTTTTATTTTGTTCCTGCCATCACTTTTGAAAGAAGCAGTCTTTAAGTAAAGAAATCCCTGGCAATGAACTTAGAATCAATTGATACTAATGATCTGGCCCTGGAACTTGCTGGCCTTATCTAGCCCAGTATTCTTTAGTTAAAAGAACTTGATTAACATACTGAATCAGCCTGCTTAGAATTTCTTTAGAAGCCAGGATATCAATACCCATAGTCTGAACTAAATTTATGTTTGCACTTTTCGAATCTCTAGTTTTTGCTGGAGAAGTATTTCTACCTGATTTTTTTTGTCTTTTTTATAAATTTAAAATGATTGTAATACTGCATTAAGTATTTGTGGAGGCAGAGGTTGAAATGAACGATTCTGTCTGTTTCTGCAGCAAGCAGACAGAGGAATAATAGCATGAATAGATAAGAGTCAGTTAAAGGAAGGGGGTTAAGTATTTTGTTTGTAGCATTAGTGGAAGGAAGGGCAAAAGACTGAGGGATAAGTCAATGCTTAATGCAGCATATTAATTAGAGTCCATTGGCTCTCAAGTGTAGGTATTGAGATTCTTAATCAGCCCTATAGTGCTGAGAGCCTCCAAGCATTTTGAATAGTACAGGGCAAGCTAGAAATCCTGCTTCCTTCTTTGTAGGGGCTATCTGCATCTTCACTAACACTCTTTTGACTGGTAGAGTTCTGTGGGGAAAGGAGCAGGATGCATTTGAAAAGAAGTATTAAAAGATGAAGGTGGCTGTAGGGAGCTAAAAGCCTCGAGGAAGTAACATCTTCTTGAATTTGTAAAGCTTTTTCTACCATATCATTGGAATGCTGGAATGGCTTTGTATATAATGCCATTTGCCTAATTTCCCATGTGCTGTTATTGACTTGTGGTATTTTCTGCTTCTCTTTCTTATACTGCCTCAATTTATCTCCATCTAGATCCAATTGTGGCACATTCAGAACATCCCTTGCTGGAAATTCAGGATACGCTTTCCATACTAGGTTGAGTAATGCTTCAAAGATCTTAATACCTTTCTTTTCAATGAAAGACATTAACAGTCTAATAGAATAGGTATGAGATGAGGTAGTTTGACCCATATTTCTAAAACAAAAGTCGTGTTTACCGCAGAGGCCACCTGCAGGTTTCGTCTTTTTTTGGCTCCGGGCTCCAATAATGCTTCTCAAGCTGTGCACACTTGAACTGATAAAGCCTGTAAGGGAGGTTTGTTCCTAAGCCGGGGGTGCCCATTATAACAGGCGTCCAGCGGCTGTCATAAAAAAGGATATTTATTTGTGGGTTTGGGCTCAAGAAGGAGCAAGAACTCTGAGAAAATGGGTGAAGAATACGGGACACAGACAAATCAATATTTTTTGGAAGGGAAGGCTTGAATCCCTGAGGACATTTTCTTCGGAAAGAGAATTAAAGGAAAATGTGAGAAGCAACGTGCAGACACGTGGTAGTAATAATTCCGAGATAGAAAGGACTGAGCATGCTCTCTCCTAGAAAGCCGTGACATTTTAATTATTCCTCTTGACCAAACATAGGTTTAGACTGCTACAGTGGAGTAGAGAGGATTTCCTTGGGTGGGGGGTGGGGAGTGAACAGGAACTCCTGGGGCTGGGGTCCTGAAACCCAGGTGCCAAAAGGGAAGACACATCAATCTTAGCCTTTGGTACCCAGATGTTTAACCTATGGTCATGGTGACCGAGTTTAGGTCAGCGAATCGTGAGATGATATATCTTTGTGAAACCTGGGATAGCAGTCTACCTGCGGCTGCTACATAATGTATTTTCTTAGTAGGTTTGGGCTTGAGAAGGAGAAAGTAGTCGGAGAAAATGGGTGATAAATCAAGAGACACAGAGAAGTGAATTGAAATGGGGAGTGACGATGGCCCCTGATATTATTTTCCTTAGAAAAATCATGAAAGGAAAATCTGAGACATAAGAGAGACGGCGGGGAAGTAAGAACTCCGAGATAGAAAACACATGGCCAAGAGTGGCGATAGGACAGATAAAGCAGAAAACAAGAGGAAGAGCAGCACTCCTCACCCCAGCCTTTATTGTGCATTGAGAGGTGATCAATGAATACGTGTCATAGCACGTAGTTCTTAACTTTGGTTGCATAGACAATGAGAAGGTCAGAGTAGGCGGGGATTCTCCTGACATGAGCTTTTCAGAGGAACGAGGTTTGACAAGGTGAGGGCTAAGCCTTTGTGGCTCAGGCTCAGGAATTCTCTTGCCCTTAGAACTGCCCATATATTGATTATGAACGGACAGCCTTTAAATTTTAATTATTCCCCTTGACCATACATAGGTGTGGACTGCTACAGGGGAGTAGAGAGAGGAATTCCTGGGTTGGGGACGAGTGAACAGGAACCCCTGGGGCTGGGGTCCTGAAACCCAGGTGCCAAAAGGGAAGACACATCAATCTTAGCCTTTGGAACCCAGATGTTTAAGCTATGGTCATGGTGACTGAGGTTAGATCAGTGAATCGTGACATGATCTATCTTTTTGAAACCTGGGATAACATATCCTTGTGAAACCACATGACTAAGGACATGTCAACCTTAGTTCTTGGCACTAGGAGCCCATTCGGGATTAATCTGGAGGGCAAGTTCCCATGATATTAATCTGTTACTTCAAAGGTTAAGAAGAGGACCTTGTTTGGATGAGAGGGCATTTCTATGATCTAGGAGGTACACGAAGCTTCCTTTCCTTCCTTCTTTCTTTTCCTCAAATTTTTTGGTCCCCTTCCATCTCCTCCTTCCTTTCTCCATCTCTCCCTCCCATATGTCCTCCTTCCCTCCCTCTCCCCATCCTTCCTTTTCATTTCAGCTCAGTGGAGGACATTTGGCTAAGATGGGGCCTGGAACATCGGTTTGTCTAATCTCCCTCACTCCTCTCTGTCCAATAGAGGGCCCTCTCAGGCTTGCAGGCAGATTCAAGCAATGGGAGATTTTTCAGGGCCAGACTTGGCCCGCCAGGAATGAATGATACCCCTGCTCCATTTCCTTGCATGCTCAGGAGGTTCCCACCTCCTCCCCATGTCCTGGCTAGGTCTTGGAAGTAAGAGAGCCAGGCCAAGAATGCAGAGGAGGTTGCGGGTTTGCTTGCTGCAGGGAGAAAGGCCTGCCTTGAGGCAGAGCTGGATGAAGCATGCAGGGTAAGCAGGCCACTCTAGGCGATGCCATGGTGTGGTCAGGAGAAAGAGCAGCAGCAGTAGCATTAAGGCACATATCTGTTCTGCCATCGAAGCCTTGTTCCTGTCAGCCTAAATGGGGAGGAAGGAGATGGTCTCTGGGTGGGAGGGCATGCATCTTGTAGAGCTAGAAGTAAAGCTAATGCACCTTTCTTTCCTTTTGGTTTCTGTCAAAGGTTTTCTCCCTCCCCTTGCCTTCCTTCCTGCTTTCTTTCCTCCCTGGTGAAATGAAGGTCCTCTCATGAAGGTGCTTCTGGAAGGTAAGTGTAATGAATCCATTTCCGCTCACCCTCCTGGTGGTGGTGGATGCCAGCCTCTGGTCAGCAAGGTGGCAATCCCTCCTTCCCCAGGGGGTCCATACCGGGGTGGGAGGGAGTTGTGTGTCAGCATCAGGAGCAGTAATAGCAGCTGAATAGCTCCTCTGGGGACCTACCAAAGTCTCCCCTTTGGGGACTACTTTGGCGATTGCGGGCCATGTGATTTGCGGGTTTTTTCTTTGTTTTTGGCGAAGCTTCTTTAGACAGGTCTCCCCCAATCTGAAGGCGAAGGGGAACACTGGGACTCCTTTGGGCATTGTAGGTCAATACCAAAGAGGGTTGTTTTTTTTTGTTTGTTTGTTTTGCCTCCGCCAAACGTGGGCTTTTTGTAAGGGATAGATGTGAGGCAAGGCCAGTCCCAGGTCGGAGGTGTGTGTGTGTGTGTGTGGGGGGCTGAGTCTTTTCCCCTGGCTGCTGGTGGTGTATCCCTTAATGTGCTTTTGGAGCCCGAACCAAGCTAGCTGCCAAGCTAGCAGCCATAGGAGGGCCTGAACAACTTTGAACATTAACAACCACTGATGACTTAAATTGATCACTTTCCTATAATGAAACAGAAGTGGAGAAATGGAAAGGAAAATTCAAAGCAAAACCAATTCATGGAGTGTGGGTGTCATCTGAAGGAAAACCCCTTCAGAGGAGGCGGGGATTCTCCTGACATGAGTTTTTCAGAGGAACGAGGTTTGACAAGGTGAGGGCTAAGCCTTTGCGGCTCAGGCCCAGGAATTCTCTTGCCCTTAGAACTGCCGATACATTGATCATGAATGGATCTGATCAAGTATTTCATACATCAACCATACCCCCATGCCTGGTAGGTTATATATCCACCCCTTTTTTTTTTTACAAAAATTAAATAAGAGGGTATATCATATTGCCCATGTATAGCCAGGATTATAAGAAGTTGTCACATCTTCAATAGTTAAAGAAAAAGACTTCCTCTCGAGATGAGAGGGAATCCTTGTCTTTCCCTTGTTCTGATTATGCGTAGTCTTTGGGATATATAATCCAAGATGCCTGCCACATAGAGATATGGTTGCAGGGTTGGTACCATGGCCTGTGAATGAGGGTGTCTGTAACCTGGTCGTGGTGGTTACAAAAAGGGATTTTTCCTTTTTGGGCTGGGACTCGAGAAGAAGGAGCAAGGAGTCTGAGAATATGGGTGAAGAATGACAGACAGAGACAAGTCAAAGTAATAGATAGGGCAGGCGTGATCCCCTCTGCTTTTTTCCTTGGTCAAAGAATTAAACTTAAAAAATTTAAATTTTTTTTTAAATTTAAATTTTAAATTTAAATTTAAAATTAAAAAGAAAATATGAGAAGCTTGCAGACAGGTGGAAGTAAGACAGGTGGCCCAGAGAGGCCTTAGTAAAGAGACAGTAGTGAAGCTTTAAGATTGCTGGAACAAGAGAGGGAATCACGCCTTGACCCCAGGCTTTCTTGGGGATAGCCAGGATCAGTGACCAGATAAGAAAGCATAGATAATTCAGATTGGATGGGAAGGTAATGATGACACCTTTTGGGTGTGTTGACCTCAACCCGCCCTTTTACCAAGGAATTGGAGTCCTCACCAAATGTCAATGCACCAAATGTTAATGAGTTTGCATGGCTAGGTCAAGAGTCCACCCACAAATGTCAGAGTTCCAACCTTGTGTCTGAAGACACAATATCCATATATCAGTTATATTTCTTAGATGTGAATATGCTTGGAATGCTACATATCCCCCCTTTTTGTGTTAAAAAAATAAGATGAAGGGCGAGTGATATAAAAATACGAGAAAAATTTGACTCAAATTAAAAATATAAAAATCATGTAGCATCATCAAATGATACTTCAAGTGATTCAAAATAGACAACCAAAACTTATTGCAAAAAGTTTGGATGTAAAAAGTAAGTGTGATTGTCAAGAACAATGAAGATTTAACTCTCAACTTATTGATAATTTGATAAGGATGAAAATGATCTTCATACATAACATACCAAATCATCTGAGCAAATGATCTTGGGAATATGATTCCAAAATTAAAACAAAATTTTAGACTCTCTTTTCACTGTTTATGTGGCATGTTTGAAGCTGAGCCAATATGTAATATCAGAATTTACATTCCCAATGATTTCTCATTCCTGATCTAAATTGACTAAAACTCTCCTTGTACAGGAGCATAATTTTTCCACCATTAAAAGCTTTGTAAAAACATGAATACCACAATTATTGTGAAATTTTTAACAAATACCAACATTCCCAAACACATTACATTCTGATCTGCAGTCTAAATACCCAGGATGATGATAATGAAGTGACATTTCAAGTTTTGGCTGCATATTTCGTATATCATCCTCATTTAAATTTCTGCTTTTATCAATAAACCCATCAATATGATAGCCAAGCAGATCACATTACCAATATTTGGAAAATTCATTCCACCAAACCAATGTTTGGGTAAATAGAAGCTTAAGTTCTTTTTCACATAGAAAGAATTTCTACAGTTTCTGGAACTTGTCGAATTTGGTGTAGCTTGTTCTTTCCTGGTTGTTAATGTATAATATTCCATGTGCTTTTTCTACAAGCTTATCCGTGCCTATTGTGTCCTATTTTCAATACCTACTCCAAAAAAGGAAAACTTAGATCATACTTTGCCCTTGCTCCATGTATGTGTGTGATAACTCGTTCCACCTAGGAGAGTCAATAACTGCGCGTCCACAGAAATTGTCCAACCTAGCGCACTCAGATGACCACTGAGGCTTTACTTTCAAATACCAGAACGTCTTCCAGTATTTGGATGGGAAGCCAATAGACCCCGAATCCAGTGGCCTGCCTGAATTCTGGGACTATTGGTAGAGAGCAAGAAACCGTTCCCATAAAGATATTACCCCAAAAGACAGGATTTCAGGACTAATGGTTAACAATGGTATTAACACTCAAGTACACCCATGGTGGTTGGCATGTCACGTCCACCTAGTTATTGGCAGGAACATCATCTTTGCATGGTTGAAAATGATCTTTTTCAATAACTTAGGTTCCTGATGACAGGTTTCAGAGTGCATTTTGGCTGATCTCTCATACCTTTTTTCCAGAGTCACATCAGGATCATCTGTCCATTAAACCTGCCTGTGTAGCATTTTCTGCCTGGCACCTCCCTTTTTGTTGTCCGAGGTATCAGATCTATGCTATGAGTGAAAGTTTTCGATCTCCTCCTCTTTGGAGAGTCATACCAATGTCTATACCCTCGGTGATAGCAGCATTTCTTACAATACTAGTAGTAGTTTTACAATGTATCCTTTTGACAGATTTGATTCCATAAGAAAGACCTCGGAGTGTGGGATTTATCTGATGTCTTAGACAGACACAAGTGTGGTTTAGTCCTTCTGAGTTAGCATCCTTGCTCTTGGTTTGGGTACACTATATCAATGGATGTCAGCCGGACCAGTGTCCCACAGTAGCCTAATAGCTAATGTCACTGATAGTGTCACGTCAGTCTTGTGGAGTGATCTTAGTCACTGGTGAAGTGTCCTTCCAGCGTGCCTGGAGAGTGGCTGGCGTGTAGTTAGCTGATGTCAACAGCGTTGGTCTGCTTCTCTTCCTGGTCTTGTGTTGGCTGGCATGATGTGCTTTGTGGGTGACCAGATGTTTCCACTCTCTGTCAACATACAGACAAGACCTCGACCCAACGTTATCATCCCCTTGGGTCCCTCACAGTCTTAATTTCTTGGTAATATTCAACCCAATTCAGATATATCCTACAATGTAATCTTTAGCAGGACATTCAAACTGTTATTGCAAAGTTTTAACTGATGTTCGTTTTAGAGTATGGAAGAGGTAGATGGTTAGTGATACCGTTTCCACCCTTCTTTCTTATGAAAGTTGAAATGCCACAGCTGAACAAAATTGACTTTTAGATAAGTCTGATACGAAGAAAGACATGCTGTTGTTTGCCAATATAATGTACCCCTGAAGACAATGATCACATATACATTTTGGACAAATCGTACTGCAATAGGACAGTATTTATGGTACAGTCGTAACCTTCCCAATTGTACCATTTGATATTTGATCCTATTTGGGTAACGGGGAACAATTCCACAAAAGTAATTTTCAGTTCCTTGTTATGCCAATACCATTTGGAATTTTCAGGTATGTGATAACGTTTGATCTTATAACCAATACCCATCAATCTGTAGTCCAGAATATCTGTCAGGGACTTCACGATATTCTTCTGGAGGCAAATTGTGTTTCATACAATGACATGTGCGTGGATAGTGTGTTAGACCTGCCTATAGGGCAGTGATGATCTTTCCAGCTCATTGGCTGTTTTTTGCATGTGTCCTGTGCCAGACACCTCTGCAGTCTGTCCTTTTTCTGGTGAGATTTTCTTGCCATCGGATAGCTTGCATATAAGCCACGAGCTATCCAATTCAGCCCATTTATTGCTATGAAAAGCACTGCTATCCCAAGATGTTTGGAATAGACAACCGTGTACAATTATTCCTAAGTTCTGTAATGGCTTTGCTCACTTCTTCATTTGAGCTTAATGCCATCAACCAGGAGAGTAAGCATGTCCCATCCCCTTTCACCCTGGGACTCCTTTGGGCATTGTAGGTCAATACCAAATAGGTTTTTGTTTTTTGTTTTCCCTCCACCGAACCTGGGCTTTTGGTAAGGGATAGATGTGAGGCAAGGCCAGTCCCAGGTCGGAGGTGTGGGGGTGGGGACTGTGCCCTTTCCCCTGGTTGCTGGTGGTGTATCCCTTAATGTGTGTTTGGAGCGCGAACCCCAATTGCAGAGTGTGGCAAAAGCAAGGGCTCCAGCTGAAGGGAGGGGTGGAGGAAGGAGGTGTGTGGAAGAGCTGCGCAGGCCCAGAGTAAAAGGCAGGCCAGGAGGCTTGGAGCGCAGGCGCTCAGGGGCAGGCAGGTGGCACGCAGGCGCAGTAGGGGCAGGCAGGTGGCACGTGGCGGAGGGGGAGGGGAGCGGAAAGTTCCCGCCTTTTCTGTCAGAGCCTCCCTGTGTCGCTGTGCCTAGCATTAAGGTCCGCCAAGGCAAAAGACTGGAAGTTGCATGTGGACTGTGTGAGGTAGGGGAGCAGCACTTGGGCCGAAGTTGGTCACATGAGGCACCTCTGCCGAGGGGAGGAGGCTTTGGGGGTGGCTGCTGCCGCGGAGCCCGCCTCCTGCCTCTTCCTCTGGGTTCTTCAGTAGTCCCGCCTGCTGCCTGTACTGGTCAGCTCCATAGGCAGGCCTACCCCTGAAAGCTGCCCCTCCCTCTCAATTGCCCGCCTCCCACACTGCCCCTCCTCTCCCTGGGGGACACCCACCAGAAAGTCCCCTCCTTCAGTAGCCCCACTCCCAGGTCCCCAACTTCCTCAGGTGCTCAGCTGCCCCTCCTCCACCCCCTTCGCCTCTTGGTCTCCCTCTTGAGGCCACATATTGGTATTGCATCCGAGGATGGTTTTTTTTTTTTTTTAATGGTTTTGAAATAAGCTTTTAGAGCTCTGTGCAAGTTGGACCCCAAGCCTCGTACACATCCTGACGTCTCAGGCATAAATATGAGTGGACCTTGGCCGTGAGTGGCCCACTTTGCCTTAGAGCAGTCACACACCTGCCTTCCACCCTGTGCTCTCAGTATTCTCCTTCCATAGCGGATACAGAAATGATTAAGGAAGTTCTTTCTGCTCTCCCTCTGCCTGAAGCCCTCGCTCTAGTTCACTGCTGTGCCCATAGAGGTGGCACTGACCCTGTCTCCAGGGGACATGACTGAGCAGATGCTGCTGCCAAGCTAGCAGCCATAGGAGGGCCTGAACTACTTTGAACATGAACAACCACTGATGACTTAAATGGATCACTTTCCTATAATGAAAAGGAAGTGGAGAAATGGAAAGGAAAATTCAAAGCAAAACCAATTCATGGAGTGTGGGTGTCATCTGAAGGAAAACCCCTGCTCCCTAGAAGTTTCCATCACCAAATTTACCAATCTGTTCATCCTAATGGCCACTTTGGTACCCCGGGCATGGTGGACTCTGTTAAGAGAGTCTGGCTGGCCCCTGGTATAACTACCAGAGCCCCTAAAGTGTGTTCAGCCTGCTCTTCCTGCCAGTCAGATCACCAACATGCCTTTGGTGGAAAAGCCTTTGGTGGGCGTCCTCTGGCTTACACACCTTGTGAGCGTTCTTTGTAAGGGAAGTGTCTCCTTTGGAGTGGTGTCCACCGAGGATCTGGAGGGATAGAGGCGGCAAACGCAAGTCCTGTGTGACCCTGGAGGCATGACCCTCCCCTGCAAGCATGCCCATTCCTCCAGCCATGCATCCCTCCTCACCTCAAAAGGGGGGAAGTGTCGTTCCTGGCAACATAGGGTGGACCTTGTCCTTGCAGGGATGAGACAGCTGTCCCTTTTACCGGCACGTTCACTATTCTCCTTGGTCCTCACCATGTCCTGGCTAGGTCTGTGAAAGGAGTGAAGCAGGTAGAGAATACACTAGACGCTGCTGGCTGGCTGACTGGCTGGCTGGCTGACTGTGTGCTGGCATCAGTGCCTGCCTAGATAGAGAGATGGCTGGAACCTATAGGGTAGCCTGGTCACTCTTGGGCTCCACTTGTACCTTGTGTTCTTGGCTCTCCCTCAGAATGTGATGCCACAGAGCGGTCAGCTGTAGCACAAAGAGCAGCAGCAGCAGCAGCAGTGTTAAGGCAGCTCTTCTGTTCCGTGTCTAGGACTCCTGCCTTTGGGGTTGAAGGTATAATGTCCGATTCTGGCTCAGAATCCATGGAGGACACACACACACACACACACACACACACACACACACACACACACACACGGTAATGCAACACACAAGAGGTACTTTATTGAGCAAAATATAGCTTGGTGCCGAGGACCTAAAGTGCTGGCCCCGAGGCTGCGATTTGCAGGTGTTTTATACACTTTTAGGGTACAGGGAGTAAAAAGGAATTCCTGGGGTGGGGGGGGAGTGAACCGAAAGTCGTGGGGCTGGGGTCCTGAAACCCAAGTGCCCAAAGGGAAGACACAGCAATCTTAGTCTTCGGTACCCATACGTTTCACGTATGGTCATGGTGACCGAGGTTAGGTCAGTGAATCGTGAGATGATATAACTTTGTGAAACCTGGGATAAGAGTCCAACCTGCGGCTGCTACATAATGTATGTCCTTAGTGGGTTTGGGCTCGAGAAGGAGAAAGGAGTCGGAGAAAATGGGTGATAAATCAAGAGACACAGAGAAGTGAATTGAAATGGGAGCGGCGATGGCCCCTGATACTATTTTCCTTAGAAAAACCATGAAAGGAAAATCTGAGACATAAGAGACCAAGCGGAGGTAAGAATTCTGAGATAGAAGGACGTGGCCAATAGTGGCGCTAGGACAGATAAAGAGAGACAGCAGGGAGAACTCCTAGGTTGCAGGAAACAAGAGAAAAAGCAGGGGGCCTCACCCCAGCCTTTATTGTGGATTGAGAGGTGATCAATGAATACGTGACATAGTACCTAGTTCTTAACTTTGGTTGCATAGACAATGAGAAGATCAGAGGAGGAGGGGATTCTCCTGACATGAGCTTTTCAGAGGAATGAGGTTTGACAAGGTGAGGGCTAAGCCTTTGTGGCTCAGGCCCAGGAATTCTCTTGCCCTTAGAACTGCCGATACATCGATCATGAATGGATCTGATCAAATATTTCATACATCAACCATACCCCCATGCCTGGTAGGTTATATATCCACCCCTTTTTTTTTTTTTACAAAAATTAAATAAGAGGGTATCCTGTTACAATGAAATTGTAAACTTAATCAACAAACAGGAATACTAGTGAGCTGTCAGATAAAGAATCAAAAATGAATTCACAATCCAATTTCAAAATGAAGTATAACTTAGCAATACTGCTGTAAAAATGATAAGAATGATCTTCATTTCCATTTAGCAATGTCAAGCGTAACAATTTTCATCCTCCAAGATCACAAGTTATAATATAAAATAATAAGAAAATGATGTTCACTCCTTAGTGATCCTGAATTAAGGTGATAAAGTAATCATAGGACAGGTGCATGGACATATCATATTGCCCACGTATAGCCAGGATTATAAGAAGTTGTCACATCTTCAATAGTTAAAGAAAAAGACTTCCTCTCGAGATGAGAGGGAATCCTTGTCTTTCCCTTGTTCTGATTATGCGTAGTCTTTGGGATATATAATCCAAGATGCCTGCCACATAGAGATATGGTTGCAGGGTTGGTACCATGGCCTGTGAATGAGGGTGTCTGTAACCTGGTCGTGGTGGTTACAAAAAGGGATTTTTCCTTTGTGGGCTGGGACTCGAGAAGAAGGAGCAAGGAGTCTGAGAATATGGGTGAAGAATGACAGACAGAGACAAGTCAAAGTAATAGATAGGGCAGGCGTGATCCCCTCTGCTTTTTTCCTTGGTCAAAGAATTAAACTTAAAAAATTTAAATTTTTTTTTAAATTTAAATTTTAAATTTAAATTTAAAATTAAAAAGAAAATATGAGAAGCTTGCAGACAGGTGGAAGTAGGACAGGTGGCCCAGAGAGGCCTTAGTAAAGAGACAGTAGTGAAGCTTTAAGATTGCTGGAACAAGAGAGGGAATCACGCCTTGACCCCAGGCTTTGTTGGGGATAGCCAGGATCAATGACCAGATAAGAAAGCATAGATAATTCAGATTGGATGGGAAGGTAATGATGACACCTTTTGGGTGTGTTGACCTCAACCCGCCCTTTTACCAAGGAATTGGAGTCCTCACCAAATGTCAATGCACCAAATGTTAATGAGTTTGCATGGCTAGGTCAAGAGTCCACCCACAAATGTCAGAGTTCCAACCTTGTGTCTGAAGACACAATATCCATATATCAGTTATATTTCTTAGATGTGAATATGCTTGGAATGCTACATATCCCCCCTTTTTGTGTTAAAAAAATAAGATGAAGGGCGAGTGATATAAAAATACGAGAAAAATTTGACTCAAATTAAAAATATAAAAATCATGTAGCATCATCAAATGATACTTCAAGTGATTCAAAATAGACAACCAAAACTTATTGCAAAAAGTTTGGATGTAAAAAGTAAGTGTGATTGTCAAGAACAATGAAGATTTAACTCTCAACTTATTGATAATTTGATAAGGATGAAAATGATCTTCATACATAACATACCAAATCATCTGAGCAAATGATCTTGGGAATATGATTCCAAAATTAAAACAAAATTTTAGACTCTCTTTTCACTGTTTATGTGGCATGTTTGAAGCTGAGCCAATATGTAATATCAGAATTTACATTCCCAATGATTTCTCATTCCTGATCTAAATTGACTAAAACTCTCCTTGTACAGGAGCATAATTTTTCCACCATTTAAAGCTTTGTAAAAACATGAATACCACAATTATTGTGAAATTTTTAACAAATACCAACATTCCCAAACACATTACATTCTGATCTGCAGTCTAAATACCCAGGATGATGATAATGAAGTGACATTTCAAGTTTTGGCTGCATATTTCGTATATCATCCTCATTTAAATTTCTGCTTTTATCAATAAACCCATCAATATGATAGCCAAGCAGATCACATTACCAATATTTGGAAAATTCATTCCACCAAACCAATGTTTGGGTAAATAGAAGCTTAAGTTCTTTTTCACATAGAAAGAATTTCTACAGTTTCTGGAACTTGTCGAATTTGGTGTAGCTGGTTCTTTCCTGGTTGTTAATGTATAATATTCCATGTGCTTTTTCTACAAGCTTATCCGTGCCTATTGTGTCCTATTTTCAATACCTACTCCAAAAAAGGAAAACTTAGATCATACTTTGCCCTTGCTCCATGTATGTGTGTGATAACTCGTTCCACCTAGGAGAGTCAATAACTGCGCGTCCACAGAAATTGTCCAACCTAGCGCACTCAGATGACCACTGAGGCTTTACTTTCAAATACCAGAACGTCTTCCAGTATTTGGATGGGAAGCCAATAGACCCCGAATCCAGTGGCCTGCCTGAATTCTGGGACTATTGGTAGAGAGCAAGAAACCGTTCCCATAAAGATATTACCCCAAAAGACAGGATTTCAGGACTAATGGTTAACAATGGTATTAACACTCAAGTACACCCATGGTGGTTGGCATGTCACGTCCACCTAGTTATTGGCAGGAACATCATCTTTGCATGGTTGTAAATGATCTTTTTCAATAACTTAGGTTCCTGATGACAGGTTTCAGAGTGCATTTTGGCTGATCTCTCATACCTTTTTTCCAGAGTCACATCAGGATCATCTGTCCATTAAACCTGCCTGTGTAGCATTTTCTGCCTGGCACCTCCCTTTTTGTTGTCCGAGGTATCAGATCTATGCTATGAGTGAAAGTTTTCGATCTCCTCCTCTTTGGAGAGTCATACCAATGTCTATACCCTCGGGGATAGCAGCATTTCTTACAATACTAGTAGTAGTTTTACAATGTATCCTTTTGACAGTATCAAAGACATACAAAATGAAAGGTATACATTCACGTCTAAACAAGTGTAGCTATTTTGTTTTGATTCCATAAGAAAGACCTCGGAGTGTGGGATTTATCTGATGTCTTAGACAGACACAAGTGTGGTTTAGTCCTTCTGAGTTAGCATCCTTGCTCTTGGTTTGGGTACACTATATCAATGGATGTCAGCCGGACCAGTGTCCCACAGTAGCCTAATAGCTAATGTCACTGATAGTGTCACGTCAGTCTTGTGGAGTGATCTTAATCACCGGTGAAGTGTCCTTCCAGCGTGCCTGGAGAGTGGCTGGCGTGTAGTTAGCTGATGTCAACAGCGTTGGTCTGCTTCTCTTCCTGGTCTTGTGTTGGCTGGCATGGTGTGCTTTGTGGGTGACCAGATGTTTCCACTCTCTGTCAACATACAGACAAGACCTCGACCCAACGTTATCATCCCCTTGGGTCCCTCACAGTCTTAATTTCTTGGTAATATTCAACCCAATTCAGATATATCCTACAATGTAATCTTTAGCAGGACATTCAAACTGTTATTGCAAAGTTTTAACTGATGTTCGTTTTAGAGTGTGGAAGAGGTAGATGGTTAGTGATACCGTTTCCACCCTTCTTTCTTATGAAAGTTGAAATGCCACAGCTGAACAAAATTGACTTTTAGATAAGTCTGATACGAAGAAAGACATGCTGTTGTTTGCCAATATAATGTACCCCTGAAGACAATGATCACATATACATTTTGGACAAATCGTACTGCAATAGGACAGTATTTATGGTACAGTCGTAACCTTCCCAATTGTACCATTTGATATTTGATCCTATTTGGGTAACGGGGAACAATTCCACAAAAGTAATTTTCAGTTCCTTGTTATGCCAATACCATTTGGAATTTTCAGGTATGTGATAACGTTTGATCTTATAACCAATACCCATCAATCTGTAGTCCAGAATATCTGTCAGGGACTTCACGATATTCTTCTGGAGGCAAATTGTGTTTCATACAATGACATGTGCGTGGATAGTGTGTTAGACCTGCCTATAGGGCAGTGATGATCTTTCCAGCTCATTGGCTGTTTTTTGCATGTGTCCTGTGCCAGACACCTCTGCAGTCTGTCCTTTTTCTGGTGAGATTTTCTTGCCATCGGATAGCTTGCATATAAGCCACGAGCTATCCAATTCAGCCCATTTATTGCTATGAAAAGCACTGCTATCCCAAGATGTTTGGAATAGACAACCGTGCACAATTATTCCTAAGTTCTGTAATGGCTTTGCTCACTTCTTCATTTGAGCTTAATGCCATCAACCAGGAGAGTAAGCATGTCCCATCCCCTTTCACCCTGGGACTCCTTTGGGCATTGTAGGTCAATACCAAATAGGTTTTTGTTTTTTGTTTTCCCTCCACCGAACCTGGGCTTTTGGTAAGGGATAGATGTGAGGCAAGGCCAGTCCCAGGTCGGAGGTGTGGGGGTGGGGACTGTGCCCTTTCCCCTGGTTGCTGGTGGTGTATCCCTTAATGTGTGTTTGGAGCGCGAACCCCAATTGCAGAGTGTGGCAAAAGCAAGGGCTCCAGCTGAAGGGAGGGGTGGAGGAAGGAGGTGTGTGGAAGAGCTGCGCAGGCCCAGAGTAAAAGGCAGGCCAGGAGGCTTGGAGCGCAGGCGCTCAAGGGCAGGCAGGTGGCACGCAGGCGCAGTAGGGGCAGGCAGGTGGCACGTGGCGGAGGGGGAGGGGAGCGGAAAGTTCCCGCCTTTTCTGTCAGAGCCTCCCTGTGTCGCTGTGCCTAGCATTAAGGTCCGCCAAGGCAAAAGACTGGAAGTTGCATGTGGACTGTGTGAGGTAGGGGAGCAGCACTTGGGCCGAAGTTGGTCACATGAGGCACCTCTGCCGAGGGGAGGAGGCTTTGGGGGTGGCTGCTGCCGCGGAGCCCGCCTCCTGCCTCTTCCTCTGGGTTCTTCAGTAGTCCCGCCTGCTGCCTGTACTGGTCAGCTCCATAGGCAGGCCTACCCCTGAAAGCTGCCCCTCCCTCTCAATTGCCCGCCTCCCACACTGCCCCTCCTCTCCCTGGGGGACACCCACCAGAAAGTCCCCTCCTTCAGTAGCCCCACTCCCAGGTCCCCAACTTCCTCAGGTGCTCAGCTCCCCCTCCCCCACCCCCTTCGCCTCTTGGTCTCCCTCTTGAGGCCACATATTGGTATTGCATCCGAGGAGGGTTTTTTTTTTTTTTAATGGTTTTGAAATAAGCTTTTAGAGCTCTGTGCAAGTTGGACCCCAAGCCTCGTACACATCCTGACGTCTCAGGCATAAATATGAGTGGACCTTGGCCGTGAGTGGCCCACATTGCCTTAGAGCAGTCACACACCTGCCTTCCACCCTGTGCTCTCAGTATTCTCCTTCCATAGCGGATGCAGAAATGATTAAGGAAGTTCTTTCTGCTCTCCAGCTGCCTGAAGCCCTCGCTCTAGTTCACTGCTGTGCCCATAGAGGTGGCACTGACCCTGTCTCCAGGGGACATGACTGAGCAGATGCTGCTGCCAAGCTAGCAGCCATAGGAGGGCCTGAACTACTTTGAACATGAACAACCACTGATGACTTAAATGGATCACTTTCCTATAATGAAAAGGAAGTGGAGAAATGGAAAGGAAAATTCAAAGCAAAACCAATTCATGGAGTGTGGGTGTCATCTGAAGGAAAACCCCTGCTCCCTAGAAGTTTCCATCACCAAATTTACCAATCTGTTCATCCTAATGGCCACTTTGGTACCCCGGGCATGGTGGACTCTGTTAAGAGAGTCTGGCTGGCCCCTGGTATAACTACCAGAGCCCCTAAAGTGTGTTCAGCCTGCTCTTCCTGCCAGTCAGATCACCAACATGCCTTTGGTGGAAAAGCCTTTGGTGGGCGTCCTCTGGCTTACACACCTTGTGAGCGTTCTTTGTAAGGGAAGTGTCTCCTTTGGAGTGGTGTCCACAGAGGATCTGGAGGGATAGAGGAGGCAAAGGCAAGTCCTGTGTGACCCTGGAGGCATGACCCTCCCCTGCAAGCATGCCCATTCCTCCAGCCATGCATCCCTCCTCACCTCAAAAGGGGGGAAGTGTCGTTCCTGGCAACATAGGGTGGACCTTGTCCTTGCAGGGATGAGACAGCTGTCCCTTTTACCGGCACGTTCACTATTCTCCTTGGTCCTCACCATGTCCTGGCTAGGTCTGTGAAAGGAGTGAAGCAGGTAGAGAATACACTAGACGCTGCTGGCTGGCTGACTGGCTGGCTGGCTGGCTGACTGTGTGCTGGCATCAGTGCCTGCCTAGATAGAGAGATGGCTGGAACCTATAGGGTAGCCTGGTCACTCTTGGGCTCCACTTGTACCTTGTGTTCTTGGCTCTCCCTCAGAATGTGATGCCACAGAGCGGTCAGCTGTAGCACAAAGAGCAGCAGCAGCAGCAGCAGTGTTAAGGCAGCTCTTCTGTTCCGTGTCTAGGACTCCTGCCTTTGGGGTTGAAGGTATAATGTCCGATTCTGGCTCAGAATCCATGGAGGACACATACACACACACACACACACACACACACACACACACACACACACACACACACACACACGGTAATGCAACACACAAGAGGTACTTTATTGAGCAAAATATAGCTTGGTGCCGAGGACCTAAAGTGCTGGCCCCGAGGCTGCGATTTGCAGGTGTTTTATACACTTTTAGGGTACAGGGAGTAAAAAGGAATTCCTGGGGTGGGGGGGAGTGAACCGAAAGTCCTGGGGCTGGGGTCCTGAAACCCAAGTGCCCAAAGGGAAGACACAGCAATCTTAGTCTTCGGTACCCATATGTTTCACGTATGGTCATGGTGACCGAGGTTAGGTCAGTGAATCGTGAGATGATATATCTTTGTGAAACCTGGGATAAGAGTCCAACCTGCGGCTGCTACATAATGTATGTATGTCCTTAGTGGGTTTGGGCTCGAGAAGGAGAAAGGAGTCGGAGAAAATGGGTGATAAATCAAGAGACACAGAGAAGTGAATTGAAATGGGAGCGGCGATGGCCCCTGATACTATTTTCCTTAGAAAAACCATGAAAGGAAAATCTGAGACAGAAGAGACCAAGCGGAGGTAAGAATTCTGAGATAGAAGGACGTGGCCAATAGTGGCGCTAGGACAGATAAAGAGAGAGAGCAGGGAGAACTCCAAGGTTGCAGGAAACAAGAGAAAAAGCAGGGGGCCTCACCCCAGCCTTTATTGTGGATTGAGTGGTGATCAATGAATACGTGACATAGTACCTTGTTCTTAACTTTGGTTGCATAGACAATGAGAAGATCAGAGGAGGCGGGGATTCTCCTGACATGAGCTTTTCAGAGGAATGAGGTTTGACAAGGTGAGGGCTAAGCCTTTGTGGCTCAGGCCCAGGAATTCTCTTGCCCTTAGAACTGCCCATACATGGATCGTGAATGGATCTGATCAAGTATTTCATACATCAACCATACCCCCATGCCTGGTAGGTTATATATCCACCCCCTTTTTTTTTTTTACAAAAATTAAATAAGAGGGTATCCTGTTACAATGAAATTGTAAACTTAATCAACAAACAGGAATACTAGTGAGCTGTCAGATAAAGAATCAAAAATGAATTCACAATCCAATTTCAAAATGAAGTATAACTTAGCAATACTGCTGTAAAAATGATAAGAATGATCTTCATTTCCATTTAGCAATGTCAAGCGTAACAATTTTCATCCTCCAAGATCACAAGTTATAATATAAAATAATAAGAAAATGATCTTCACTCCTTAGTGATCCTGAATTAAGGTGATAAAGTAATCATAGGACAGGTGCATGGACATATCATATTGCCCACGTATAGCCAGG
Organism: Monodelphis domestica; assembly: GCF_027887165.1. Taxonomy (NCBI): domain Eukaryota; kingdom Metazoa; phylum Chordata; class Mammalia; order Didelphimorphia; family Didelphidae; genus Monodelphis; species Monodelphis domestica. The sequence continues at coordinate 293,638,580 of NC_077233.1, forward strand.
ATTATAAGAAGTTGTCACATCTTCAATAGTTAAAGAAAAAGACTTCCTCTCGAGATGAGAGGGAATCCTTGTCTTTCCCTTGTTCTGATTATGCGTAGTCTTTGGGATATATAATCCAAGATGCCTGCCACATAGAGATATGGTTGCAGGGTTGGTACCATGGCCTGTGAATGAGGGTGTCTGTAACCTGGTCGTGGTGGTTACAAAAAGGGATTTTTCCTTTGTGGGCTGGGACTCGAGAAGAAGGAGCAAGGAGTCTGAGAATATGGGTGAAGAATGACAGACAGAGACAAGTCAAAGTAATAGATAGGGCAGGCGTGATCCCCTCTGCTTTTTTCCTTGGTCAAAGAATTAAACTTAAAAAATTTAAATTTTTTTTTAAATTTAAATTTTAAATTTAAATTTAAAATTAAAAAGAAAATATGAGAAGCTTGCAGACAGGTGGAAGTAAGACAGGTGGCCCAGAGAGGCCTTAGTAAAGAGACAGTAGTGAAGCTTTAAGATTGCTGGAACAAGAGAGGGAATCACGCCTTGACCCCAGGCTTTCTTGGGGATAGCCAGGATCAGTGACCAGATAAGAAAGCATAGATAATTCAGATTGGATGGGAAGGTAATGATGACACCTTTTGGGTGTGTTGACCTCAACCCGCCCTTTTACCAAGGAATTGGAGTCCTCACCAAATGTCAATGCACCAAATGAGTTTGCATGGCTAGGTCAAGAGTCCACCCACAAATGTCAGAGTTCCAACCTTGTGTCTGAAGACACAATATCCATATATCAGTTATATTTCTTAGATGTGAATATGCTTGGAATGCTACATATCCCCCCTTTTTGTGTTAAAAAAATAAGATGAAGGGCGAGTGATATAAAAATACGAGAAAAATTTGACTCAAATTAAAAATATAAAAATCATGTAGCATCATCAAATGATACTTCAAGTGATTCAAAATAGACAACCAAAACTTATTGCAAAAAGTTTGGATGTAAAAAGTAAGTGTGATTGTCAAGAACAATGAAGATTTAACTCTCAACTTATTGATAATTTGATAAGGATGAAAATGATCTTCATACATAACATACCAAATCATCTGAGCAAATGATCTTGGGAATATGATTCCAAAATTAAAACAAAATTTTAGACTCTCTTTTCACTGTTTATGTGGCATGTTTGAAGCTGAGCCAATATGTAATATCAGAATTTACATTCCCAATGATTTCTCATTCCTGATCTAAATTGACTAAAACTCTCCTTGTACAGGAGCATAATTTTTCCACCATTAAAAGCTTTGTAAAAACATGAATACCACAATTATTGTGAAATTTTTAACAAATACCAACATTCCCAAACACATTACATTCTGATCTGCAGTCTAAATACCCAGGATGATGATAATGAAGTGACATTTCAAGTTTTGGCTGCATATTTCGTATCATCCTCATTTAAATTTCTGCTTTTATCAATAAACCCATCAACATGATAGCCAAGCATATCACATTACCAATATTTGGAAAATTCATTCCACCAAACCAATGTTTGGGTAAATAGAAGCTTAAGTTCTTTTTCACATAGAAAGAATTTCTACAGTTTCTGGAACTTGTCGAATTTGGTGTAGCTTGTTCTTTCCTGGTTGTTAATGTATAATATTCCATGTGCTTTTTCTACAAGCTTATCCGTGCCTATTGTGTCCTATTTTCAATACCTACTCCAAAAAAGGAAAACTTAGATCATACTTTGCCCTTGCTCCATGTATGTGTGTGATAACTCGTTCCACCTAGGAGAGTCAATAACTGCGCGTCCACAGAAATTGTCCAACCTAGCGCACTCAGATGACCACTGAGGCTTTACTTTCAAATACCAGAACGTCTTCCAGTATTTGGATGGGAAGCCAATAGACCCCGAATCCAGTGGCCTGCCTGAATTCTGGGACTATTGGTAGAGAGCAAGAAAGCGTTCCCATAAAGATATTACCCCAAAAGACAGGATTTCAGGACTAATGGTTAACAATGGTATTAACACTCAAGTACACCCACGGTGGTTGGCATGTCACGTCCACCTAGTTATTGGCAGGAACATCATCTTTGCATGGTTGTAAATGATCTTTTTCAATAACTTAGGTTCCTGATGACAGGTTTCAGAGTGCATTTTGGCTGATCTCTCATACCTTTTTTCCAGAGTCACATCAGGATCATCTGTCCATTAAACCTGCCTGTGTAGCATTTTCTGCCTGGCACCTCCCTTTTTGTTGTCCGAGGTATCAGATCTATGCTATGAGTGAAAGTTTTCGATCTCCTCCTCTTTGGAGAGTCATACCAATGTCTATACCCTCGGGGATAGCAGCATTTCTTACAATACTAGTAGTAGTTTTACAATGTATCCTTTTGACAGATTTGATTCCATAAGAAAGACCTCGGAGTGTGGGATTTATCTGATGTCTTAGACAGACACAAGTGTGGTTTAGTCCTTCTGAGTTAGCATCCTTGCTCTTGGTTTGGGTACACTATATCAATGGATGTCAGCCGGACCAGTGTCCCACAGTAGCCTAATAGCTAATGTCACTGATAGTGTCACATCAGTCTTGTGGAGTGATCTTAGTCACCGGTGAAGTGTCCTTCCAGCGTGCCTGGAGAGTGGCTGGCGTGTAGTTAGCTGATGTCAACAGCGTTGGTCTGCTTCTCTTCCTGGTCTTGTGTTGGCTGGCATGATGTGCTTTGTGGGTGACCAGATGTTTCCACTCTCTGTCAACATACAGACAAGACCTCGACCCAACGTTATCATCCCCTTGGGTCCCTCACAGTCTTAATTTCTTGGTAATATTCAACCCAATTCAGATATATCCTACAATGTAATCTTTAGCAGGACATTCAAACTGTTATTGCAAAGTTTTAACTGATGTTCGTTTTAGAGTATGGAAGAGGTAGATGGTTAGTGATACCGTTTCCACCCTTCTTTCTTATGAAAGTTGAAATGCCACAGCTGAACAAAATTGACTTTTAGATAAGTCTGATACGAAGAAAGACATGCTGTTGTTTGCCAATATAATGTACCCCTGAAGACAATGATCACATATACATTTTGGACAAATCGTACTGCAATAGGACAGTATTTATGGTACAGTCGTAACCTTCCCAATTGTACCATTTGATATTTGATCCTATTTGGGTAACGGGGAACAATTCCACAAAAGTAATTTTCAGTTCCTTGTTATGCCAATACCATTTGGAATTTTCAGGTATGTGATAACGTTTGATCTTATAACCAATACCCATCAATCTGTAGTCCAGAATATCTGTCAGGGACTTCACGATATTCTTCTGGAGGCAAATTGTGTTTCATACAATGACATGTGCGTGGATAGTGTGTTAGACCTGCCTATAGGGCAGTGATGATCTTTCCAGCTCATTGGCTGTTTTTTGCATGTGTCCTGTGCCAGACACCTCTGCAGTCTGTCCTTTTTCTGGTGAGATTTTCTTGCCATCGGATAGCTTGCATATAAGCCACGAGCTATCCAATTCAGCCCATTTATTGCTATGAAAAGCACTGCTATCCCAAGATGTTTGGAATAGACAACCGTGTACAATTATTCCTAAGTTCTGTAATGGCTTTGCTCACTTCTTCATTTGAGCTTAATGCCATCAACCAGGAGAGTAAGCATGTCCCATCCCCTTTCACCCTGGGACTCCTTTGGGCATTGTAGGTCAATACCAAATAGGTTTTTGTTTTTTGTTTTCCCTCCACCGAACCTGGGCTTTTTGTAAGGGATAGATGTGAGGCAAGGCCAGTCCCAGGTCGGAGGTGTGGGGGTGGGGACTGTGCCCTTTCCCCTGGTTGCTGGTGGTGTATCCCTTAATGTGTGTTTGGAGCGCGAACCCCAATTGCAGAGTGTGGCAAAAGCAAGGGCTCCAGCTGAAGGGAGGGGTGGAGGAAGGAGGTGTGTGGAAGAGCTGCACAGGCCCAGAGTAAAAGGCAGGCCAGGAGGCTTGGAGCGCAGGCGCTCAGGGGCAGGCAGGTGGCACGCAGGCGCAGTAGGGGCAGGCAGGTGGCACGTGGCGGAGGGGGAGGGGAGCGGAAAGTTCCCGCCTTTTCTGTCAGAGCCTCCCTGTGTCGCTGTGCCTAGCATTATGGTCCGCCAAGGCAAAAGACTGGAAGTTGCGTGTGGACTGTGTGAGGTAGGGGAGCAGCACTTGGGCCGAAGTTGGTCACATGAGGCACCTCTGCCGAGGGGAGGAGGCTTTGGGGGTGGCTGCTGCCGCGGAGCCCGCCTCCTGCCTCTTCCTCTGGGTTCTTCAGTAGTCCCGCCTGCTGCCTGTACTGGTCAGCTCCATAGGCAGGCCTACCCCTGAAAGCTGCCCCTCCCTCTCAATTGCCCGCCTCCCACACTGCCCCTCCTCTCCCTGGGGGACACCCACCAGAAAGTCCCCTCCTTCAGTAGCCCCACTCCCAGGTCCCCAACTTCCTCAGGTGCTCAGCTGCCCCTCCTCCACCCCCTTCGCCTCTTGGTCTCCCTCTTGAGGCCACATATTGGTATTGCATCCGAGGAGGGTTTTTTTTTTTATTTTAATGGTTTTGAAATAAGCTTTTAGAGCTCTGTGCAAGTTGGACCCCAAGCCTCGTACACATCCTGACGTCTCAGGCATAAATATGAGTGGACCTTGGCCGTGAGTGGCCCACTTTGCCTTAGAGCAGTCACACACCTGCCTTCCACCCTGTGCTCTCAGTATTCTCCTTCCATAGCGGATACAGAAATGATTAAGGAAGTTCTTTCTGCTCTCCCTCTGCCTGAAGCCCTCGCTCTAGTTCACTGCTGTGCCCATAGAGGTGGCACTGACCCTGTCTCCAGGGGACATGACTGAGCAGATGCTGCTGCCAAGCTAGCAGCCATAGGAGGGCCTGAACTACTTTGAACATGAACAACCACTGATGACTTAAATGGATCACTTTCCTATAATGAAAAGGAAGTGGAGAAATGGAAAGGAAAATTCAAAGCAAAACCAATTCATGGAGTGTGGGTGTCATCTGAAGGAAAACCCCTGCTCCCTAGAAGTTTCCATCACCAAATTTACCAATCTGTTCATCCTAATGGCCACTTTGGTACCCCGGGCATGGTGGACTCTGTTAAGAGAGTCTGGCTGGCCCCTGGTATAACTACCAGAGCCCCTAAAGTGTGTTCAGCCTGCTCTTCCTGCCAGTCAGATCACCAACATGCCTTTGGTGGAAAAGCCTTTGGTGGGCGTCCTCTGGCTTACACACCTTGTGAGCGTTCTTTGTAAGGGAAGTGTCTCCTTTGGAGTGGTGTCCACCGAGGATCTGGAGGGATAGAGGCGGCAAACGCAAGTCCTGTGTGACCCTGGAGGCATGACCCTCCCCTGCAAGCATGCCCATTCCTCCAGCCATGCATCCCTCCTCACCTCAAAACGGGGGAAGTGTCGTTCCTGGCAACATAGGGTGGACCTTGTCCTTGCAGGGATGAGACAGCTGTCCCTTTTACCGGCACGTTCACTATTCTCCTTGGTCCTCACCATGTCCTGGCTAGGTCTGTGAAAGGAGTGAAGCAGGTAGAGAATACACTAGACGCTGCTGGCTGGCTGACTGGCTGGCTGGCTGACTGTGTGCTGGCATCAGTGCCTGCCTAGATAGAGAGATGGCTGGAACCTATAGGGTAGCCTGGTCACTCTTGGGCTCCACTTGTACCTTGTGTTCTTGGCTCTCCCTCAGAATGTGATGCCACAGAGCGGTCAGCTGTAGCACAAAGAGCAGCAGCAGCAGCAGCAGTGTTAAGGCAGCTCTTCTGTTCCGTGTCTAGGACTCCTGCCTTTGGGGTTGAAGGTATAATGTCCGATTCTGGCTCAGAATCCATGGAGGACACACACACACACACACACACACACACACACACACACACACACACACACACACACACATACACACACACACACGGTAATGCAACACACAAGAGGTACTTTATTGAGCAAAATATAGCTTGGTGCCGAGGACCTAAAGTGCTGGCCCCGAGGCTGCGATTTGCAGGTATTTTATACACTTTTAGGGTACAGGGAGTAAAAAGGAATTCCTGGGGTGGGGGGGAGTGAACCGAAAGTCCTGGGGCTGGGGTCCTGAAACCCAAGTGCCCAAAGGGAAGACACAGCAATCTTAGTCTTCGGTACCCATATGTTTCACGTATGGTCATGGTGACCGAGGTTAGCTCAGTGAATCGTGAGATGATATATCTTTGTGAAACCTGGGATAAGAGTCCAACCTGCGGCTGCTACATAATGTATGTCCTTAGTGGGTTTGGGCTCGAGAAGGAGAAAGGAGTCGGAGAAAATGGGTGATAAATCAAGAGACACAGAGAAGTGAATTGAAATGGGAGCGGCGATGGCCCCTGATACTATTTTCCTTAGAAAAATCATGAAAGGAAAATCTGAGACATAAGAGACCAAGCGGAGGTAAGAATTCTGAGATAGAAGGACGTGGGCAATAGTGGCGCTAGGACAGATAAAGAGAGACAGCAGGGAGAACTCCAAGGTTGCAGGAAACAAGAGAAAAAGCAGGGGGCCTCACCCCAGCCTTTATTGTGGATTGAGAGGTGATCAATGAATACGTGACATAGTACCTAGTTCTTAACTTTGGTTGCATAGACAATGAGAAGATCAGAGGAGGCGGGGATTCTCCTGACATGAGCTTTTCAGAGGAATGAGGTTTGACAAGGTGAGGGCTAAGCCTTTGTGGCTCAGGCCCAGGAATTCTCTTGCCCTTAGAACTGCCGATACATGGATCGTGAATGGATCTGATCAAGTATTTCATACATCAACCATACCCCCATGCCTGGTAGGTTATATATCCACCCCCTTTTTTTTTTTTACAAAAATTAAATAAGAGGGTATCCTGTTACAATGAAATTGTAAACTTAATCAACAAACAGGAATACTAGTGAGCTGTCAGATAAAGAATCAAAAATGAATTCACAATCCAATTTCAAAATGAAGTATAACTTAGCAATACTGCTGTAAAAATGATAAGAATGATCTTCATTTCCATTTAGCAATGTCAAGCGTAACAATTTTCATCCTCCAAGATCACAAGTTATAATATAAAATAATAAGAAAATGATGTTCACTCCTTAGTGATCCTGAATTAAGGTGATAAAGTAATCATAGGACAGGTGCATGGACATATCATATTGCCCATGTATAGCCAGGATTATAAGAAGTTGTCACATCTTCAATAGTTAAAGAAAAAGACTTCCTCTCGAGATGAGAGGGAATCCTTGTCTTTCCCTTGTTCTGATTATGCGTAGTCTTTGGGATATATAATCCAAGATGCCTGCCACATAGAGATGTGGTTGCAGGGTTGGTACCATGGCCTGTGAATGAGGGTGTCTGTAACCTGGTCGTGGTGGTTACAAAAAGGGATTTTTCCTTTGTGGGCTGGGACTCGAGAAGAAGGAGCAAGGAGTCTGAGAATATGGGTGAAGAATGACAGACAGAGACAAGTCAAAGTAATAGATAGGGCAGGCGTGATCCCCTCTGCTTTTTTCCTTGGTCAAAGAATTAAACTTAAAAAATTTAAATTTTTTTTTAAATTTAAATTTAAAATTTAAATTTAAAATTAAAAAGAAAATATGAGAAGCTTGCAGACAGGTGGAAGTAAGACAGGTGGCCCAGAGAGGCCTTAGTAAAGAGACAGTATTGAAGCTTTAAGATTGCTGGAACAAGAGAGGGAATCACGCCTTGACCCCAGGCTTTCTTGGGGATAGCCAGGATCAGTGACCAGATAAGAAAGCATAGATAATTCAGATTGGATGGGAAGGTAATGATGACACCTTTTGGGTGTGTTGACCTCAACCCGCCCTTTTACCAAGGAATTGGAGTCCTCACCAAATGTCAATGCACCAAATGAGTTTGCATGGCTAGGTCAAGAGTCCACCCACAAATGTCAGAGTTCCAACCTTGTGTCTGAAGACACAATATCCATATATCAGTTATATTTCTTAGATGTGAATATGCTTGGAATGCTACATATCCCCCCTTTTTGTGTTAAAAAAATAAGATGAAGGGCGAGTGATATAAAAATACGAGAAAAATTTGACTCAAATTAAAAATATAAAAATCATGTAGCATCATCAAATGATACTTCAAGTGATTCAAAATAGACAACCAAAACTTATTGCAAAAAGTTTGGATGTAAAAAGTAAGTGTGATTGTCAAGAACAATGAAGATTTAACTCTCAACTTATTGATAATTTGATAAGGATGAAAATGATCTTCATACATAACATACCAAATCATCTGAGCAAATGATCTTGGGAATATGATTCCAAAATTAAAACAAAATTTTAGACTCTCTTTTCACTGTTTATGTGGCATGTTTGAAGCTGAGCCAATATGTAATATCAGAATTTACATTCCCAATGATTTCTCATTCCTGATCTAAATTGACTAAAACTCTCCTTGTACAGGAGCATAATTTTTCCACCATTAAAAGCTTTGTAAAAACATGAATACCACAATTATTGTGAAATTTTTAACAAATACCAACATTCCCAAACACATTACATTCTGATCTGCAGTCTAAATACCCAGGATGATGATAATGAAGTGACATTTCAAGTTTTGGCTGCATATTTCGTATATCATCCTCATTTAAATTTCTGCTTTTATCAATAAACCCATCAACATGATAGCCAAGCATATCACATTACCAATATTTGGAAAATTCATTCCACCAAACCAATGTTTGGGTAAATAGAAGCTTAAGTTCTTTTTCACATAGAAAGAATTTCTACAGTTTCTGGAACTTGTCGAATTTGGTGTAGCTTGTTCTTTCCTGGTTGTTAATGTATAATATTCCATGTGCTTTTTCTACAAGCTTATCCGTGCCTATTGTGTCCTATTTTCAATACCTACTCCAAAAAAGGAAAACTTAGATCATACTTTGCCCTTGCTCCATGTATGTGTGTGATAACTCGTTCCACCTAGGAGAGTCAATAACTGCGCGTCCACAGAAATTGTCCAACCTAGCGCACTCAGATGACCACTGAGGCTTTACTTTCAAATACCAGAACGTCTTCCAGTATTTGGATGGGAAGCCAATAGACCCCGAATCCAGTGGCCTGCCTGAATTCTGGGACTATTGGTAGAGAGCAAGAAAGCGTTCCCATAAAGATATTACCCCAAAAGACAGGATTTCAGGACTAATGGTTAACAATGGTATTAACACTCAAGTACACCCACGGTGGTTGGCATGTCACGTCCACCTAGTTATTGGCAGGAACATCATCTTTGCATGATTGTAAATGATCTTTTTCAATAACTTAGGTTCCTGATGACAGGTTTCAGAGTGCATTTTGGCTGATCTCTCATACCTTTTTTCCAGAGTCACATCAGGATCATCTGTCCATTAAACCTGCCTGTGTAGCATTTTCTGCCTGGCACCTCCCTTTTTGTTGTCAGAGGTATCAGATCTATGCTATGAGTGAAAGTTTTCGATCTCCTCCTCTTTGGAGAGTCATACCAATGTCTATACCCTCGGGGATAGCAGCATTTCTTACAATACTAGTAGTAGTTTTACAATGTATCCTTTTGACAGTATCATAGACATACAAAATGAAAGGTATACATTCACGTCTAAACAAGTGTAGCTATTTTGTTTTGATTCCATAAGAAAGACCTCGGAGTGTGGGATTTATCTGATGTCTTAGACAGACACAAGTGTGCTTTAGTCCTTCTGAGTTAGCATCCTTGCTCTTGGTTTGGGTACACTATATCAATGGATGTCAGCCGGACCAGTGTCCCACAGTAGCCTAATAGCTAATGTCACTGATAGTGTCACGTCAGTCTTGTGGAGTGATCTTAGTCACCGGTGAAGTGTCCTTCCAGCGTGCCTGGAGAGTGGCTGGCGTGTAGTTAGCTGATGTCAACAGCGTTGGTCTGCTTCTCTTCCTGGTCTTGTGTTGGCTGGCATGATGTGCTTTGTGGGTGACCAGATGTTTCCACTCTCTGTCAACATACAGACAAGACCTCGACCCAACGTTATCATCCCCTTGGGTCCCTCACAGTCTTAATTTCTTGGTAATATTCAACCCAATTCAGATATATCCTACAATGTAATCTTTAGCAGGACATTCAAACTGTTATTGCAAAGTTTTAACTGATGTTCGTTTTAGAGTATGGAAGAGGTAGATGGTTAGTGATACCGTTTCCACCCTTCTTTCTTATGAAAGTTGAAATGCCACAGCTGAACCAAATTGACTTTTCGATAAGTCTGATACGAAGAAAGACATGCTGTTGTTTGCCAATATAATGTACCCCTGAAGACAATGATCACATATACATTTTGGACAAATCGTACTGCAATAGGACAGTATTTATGGTACAGTCGTAACCTTCCCAATTGTACCATTTGATATTTGATCCTATTTGGGTAACGGGGAACAATTCCACAAAAGTAATTTTCAGTTCCTTGTTATGCCAATACCATTTGGAATTTTCAGGTATGTGATAACGTTTGATCTTATAACCAATACCCATCAATCTGTAGTCCAGAATATCTGTCAGGGACTTCACGATATTCTTCTGGAGGCAAATTGTGTTTCATACAATGACATGTGCGTGGATAGTGTGTTAGACCTGCCTATAGGGCAGTGATGATCTTTCCAGCTCATTGGCTGTTTTTTGCATGTGTCCTGTGCCAGACACCTCTGCAGTCTGTCCTTTTTCTGGTGAGATTTTCTTGCCATCGGATAGCTTGCATATAAGCCATGAGCTATCCAATTCAGCCCATTTATTGCTATGAAAAGCACTGCTATCCCAAGATGTTTGGAATAGACAACCGTGCACAATTATTCCTAAGTTCTGTAATGGCTTTGCTCACTTCTTCATTTGAGCTGAATGCCATCAACCAGGAGAGTAAGCATGTCCCATCCCCTTTCACCCTGGGACTCCTTTGGGCATTGTAGGTCAATACCAAATAGGTTTTTGTTTTTTGTTTTCCCTCCACCGAACCTGGGCTTTTGGTAAGGGATAGATGTGAGGCAAGGCCAGTCCCAGGTCGGAGGTGTGGGGGTGGGGACTGTGCCCTTTCCCCTTGTTGCTGGTGGTGTATCCCTTAATGTGTGTTTGGAGCGCGAACCCCAATTGCAGAGTGTGGCAAAAGCAAGGGCTCCAGCTGAAGGGAGGGGTGGAGGAAGGAGGTGTGTGGAAGAGCTGCGCAGGCCCAGAGTAAAAGGCAGGCCAGGAGGCTTGGAGCGCAGGCGCTCAGGGGCAGGCAGGTGGCACGCAGGCGCAGTAGGGGCAGGCAGGTGGCACGTGGCGGAGGGGGAGGGGAGCGGAAAGTTCCCGCCTTTTCTGTCAGAGCCTCCCTGTGTCGCTGTGCCTAGCATTAAGGTCCGCCAAGGCAAAAGACTGGAAGTTGCATGTGGACTGTGTGAGGTAGGGGAGCAGCACTTGGGCCGAAGTTGGTCACATGAGGCACCTCTGCCGAGGGGAGGAGGCTTTGGGGGTGGCTGCTGCCGCGGAGCCCGCCTCCTGCCTCTTCCTCTGGGTTCTTCAGTAGTCCCGCCTGCTGCCTGTACTGGTCAGCTCCATAGGCAGGCCTACCCCTGAAAGCTGCCCCTCCCTCTCAATTGCCCGCCTCCCACACTGCCCCTCCTCTCCCTGGGGGACACCCACCAGAAAGTCCCCTCCTTCAGTAGCCCCACTCCCAGGTCCCCAACTTCCTCAGGTGCTCAGCTCCCCCTCCCCCACCCCCTTCGCCTCTTGGTCTCCCTCTTGAGGCCACATATTGGTATTGCATCCGAGGAGGGTTTTTTTTTTTTTTTAAATGGTTTTGAAATAAGCTTTTAGAGGTATGTGCAAGTCTCCTCTTGGACCCCAAGCCTCGTACACATCCTGACGTCTCAGGCATAAATATGAGTGGACCTTGGCCGTGAGTGGCCCACTTTGCCTTAGAGCAGTCACACACCTGCCTTCCACCCTGTGCTCTCAGTATTCTCCTTCCATAGAGGATGCAGAAATGATTAAGGAAGTTCTTTCTGCTCTCCCGCTGCCTGAAGCCCTCGCTCTAGTTCACTGCTGTGCCCATAGAGGTGGCACTGACCCTGTCTCCAGGGGACATGACTGAGCAGATGCTGCTGCCAAGCTAGCAGCCATAGGAGGGCCTGAACTACTTTGAACATGAACAACCACTGATGACTTAAATGGATCACTTTCCTATAATGAAAAGGAAGTGGAGAAATGGAAAGGAAAATTCAAAGCAAAACCAATTCATGGAGTGTGGGTGTCATCTGAAGGAAAACCCCTGCTCCCTAGAAGTTTCCATCACCAAATTTACCAATCTGTTCATCCTAATGGCCACTTTGGTACCCCGGGCATGGTGGACTCTGTTAAGAGAGTCTGGCTGGCCCCTGGTATAACTACCAGAGCCCCTAAAGTGTGTTCAGCCTGCTCTTCCTGCCAGTCAGATCACCAACATGCCTTTGGTGGAAAAGCCTTTGGTGGGCGTCCTCTGGCTTACACACCTTGTGAGCGTTCTTTGTAAGGGAAGTGTCTCCTTTGGAGTGGTGTCCACCGAGGATCTGGAGGGATAGAGGAGGCAAAGGCAAGTCCTGTGTGACCCTGGAGGCATGACCCTCCCCTGCAAGCATGCCCATTCCTCCAGCCATGCATCCCTCCTCACCTCAAAACGGGGGAAGTGTCGTTCCTGGCAACATAGGGTGGACCTTGTCCTTGCAGGGATGAGACAGCTGTCCCTTTTACCGGCACGTTCACTATTCTCCTTGGTCCTCACCATGTCCTGGCTAGGTCTGTGAAAGGAGTGAAGCAGGTAGAGAATACACTAGACGCTGCTGGCTGGCTGACTGGCTGGCTGGCTGGCTGACTGTGTGCTGGCATCAGTGCCTGCCTAGATAGAGAGATGGCTGGAACCTATAGGGTAGCCTGGTCACTCTTGGGCTCCACTTGTACCTTGTGTTCTTGGCTCTCCCTCAGAATGTGATGCCACAGAGCGGTCAGCTGTAGCACAAAGAGCAGCAGCAGCAGCAGCAGTGTTAAGGCAGCTCTTCTGTTCCGTGTCTAGGACTCCTGCCTTTGGGGTTGAAGGTATAATGTCCGATTCTGGCTCAGAATCCATGGAGGACACATACACACACACACACACACACACACACACACACACACACACACACACACACGGTAATGCAACACACAAGAGGTACTTTATTGAGCAAAATATAGCTTGGTGCCGAGGACCTAAAGTGCTGGCCCCGAGGCTGCGATTTGCAGGTGTTTTATACACTTTTAGGGTACAGGGAGTAAAAAGGAATTCCTGGGGTGGGGGGGAGTGAACCGAAAGTCCTGGGGCTGGGGTCCTGAAACCCAAGTGCCCACAGGGAAGACACAGCAATCTTAGTCTTCGGTACCCATATGTTTCACGTATGGTCATGGTGACCGAGGTTAGGTCAGTGAATCGTGAGATGATATATCTTTGTGAAACCTGGGATAAGAGTCCAACCTGCGGCTGCTACATAATGTATGTCCTTAGTGGGTTTGGGCTCGAGAAGGAGAAAGGAGTCGGAGAAAATGGGTGATAATTCAAGAGACACAGAGAAGTGAATTGAAATGGGAGCGGCGATGGCCCCTGATACTATTTTCCTTAGAAAAATCATGAAAGGAAAATCTGAGACATAAGAGACCAAGCGGAGGTAAGAATTCTGAGATAGAAGGACGTGGGCAATAGTGGCGCTAGGACAGATAAAGAGAGACAGCAGGGAGAACTCCAAGGTTGCAGGAAACAAGAGAAAAAGCAGGGGGCCTCACCCCAGCCTTTATTGTGGATTGAGTGGTGATCAATGAATATGTGACATAGTACCTAGTTCTTAACTTTGGTTGCATAGACAATGAGAAGATCAGAGGAGGCGGGGATTCTCCTGACATGAGCTTTTCAGAGGAAAGAGGTTTGACAAGGTGAGGGCTAAGCCTTTGTGGCTCAGGCCCAGGAATTCTCTTGCCCTTAGAACTGCCGATACATGGATCGTGAATGGATCTGATCAAGTATTTCATACATCAACCATACCCCCATGCCTGGTAGGTTATATATCCACCCCCTTTTTTTTTTTTACAAAAATTAAATAAGAGGGTATCCTGTTACAATGAAATTGTAAACTTAATGAACAAACAGGAATACTAGTGAGCTATCAGATAAAGAATCAAAAATGAATTCACAATCCAATTTCAAAATGTAGTATAACTTAGCAATACTGCTGTAAAAATGATAAGAATGATCTTCATTTCCATTTAGCAATGTCAAGCTTAACAATTTTCATCCTCCAAGATCACAAGTTATAATATAAAATAATAAGAAAATGATGTTCACTCCTTAGTGATCCTGAATTAAGGTGATAAAGTAATCATAGGACAGGTGCATGGACATATCATATTGCCCATGTATAGCCAGGATTATAAGAAGTTGTCACATCTTCAATAGTTAAAGAAAAAGACTTCCTCTCGAGATGAGAGGGAATCCTTGTCTTTCCCTTGTTCTGATTATGCGTAGTCTTTGGGATATATAATCCAAGATGCCTGCCACATAGAGATGTGGTTGCAGGGTTGGTACCATGGCCTGTGAATGAGGGTGTCTGTAACCTGGTCGTGGTGGTTACAAAAAGGGATTTTTCCTTTGTGGGCTGGGACTCGAGAAGAAGGAGCAAGGAGTCTGAGAATATGGGTGAAGAATGACAGACAGAGACAAGTCAAAGTAATAGATAGGGCAGGCGTGATCCCCTCTGCTTTTTTCCTTGGTCAAAGAATTAAACTTAAAAAATTTAAATTTTTTTTTAAATTTAAATTTAAAATTTAAATTTAAAATTAAAAAGAAAATATGAGAAGCTTGCAGACAGGTGGAAGTAAGACAGGTGGCCCAGAGAGGCCTTAGTAAAGAGACAGTAGTGAAGCTTTAAGATTGCTGGAACAAGAGAGGGAATCACGCCTTGACCCCAGGCTTTCTTGGGGATAGCCAGGATCAGTGACCAGATAAGAAAGCATAGATAATTCAGATTGGATGGGAAGGTAATGATGACACCTTTTGGGTGTGTTGACCTCAACCCGCCCTTTTACCAAGGAATTGGAGTCCTCACCAAATGTCAATGCACCAAATGAGTTTGCATGGCTAGGTCAAGAGTCCACCCACAAATGTCAGAGTTCCAACCTTGTGTCTGAAGACACAATATCCATATATCAGTTATATTTCTTAGATGTGAATATGCTTGGAATGCTACATATCCCCCCTTTTTGTGTTAAAAAAATAAGATGAAGGGCGAGTGATATAAAAATACGAGAAAAATTTGACTCAAATTAAAAATATAAAAATCATGTAGCATCATCAAATGATACTTCAAGTGATTCAAAATAGACAACCAAAACTTATTGCAAAAAGTTTGGATGTAAAAAGTAAGTGTGATTGTCAAGAACAATGAAGATTTAACTCTCAACTTATTGATAATTTGATAAGGATGAAAATGATCTTCATACATAACATACCAAATCATCTGAGCAAATGATCTTGGGAATATGATTCCAAAATTAAAACAAAATTTTAGACTCTCTTTTCACTGTTTATGTGGCATGTTTGAAGCTGAGCCAATATGTAATATCAGAATTTACATTCCCAATGATTTCTCATTCCTGATCTAAATTGACTAAAACTCTCCTTGTACAGGAGCATAATTTTTCCACCATTAAAAGCTTTGTAAAAACATGAATGCCACAATTATTGTGAAATTTTTAACAAATACCAACATTCCCAAACACATTACATTCTGATCTGCAGTCTAAATACCCAGGATGATGATAATGAAGTGACATTTCAAGTTTTGGCTGCATATTTCGTATATCATCCTCATTTAAATTTCTGCTTTTATCAATAAACCCATCAATATGATAGCCAAGCATATCACATTACCAATATTTGGAAAATTCATTCCACCAAACCAATGTTTGGGTAAATAGAAGCTTAAGTTCTTTTTCACATAGAAAGAATTTCTACAGTTTCTGGAACTTGTCGAATTTGGTGTAGCTTGTTCTTTCCTGGTTGTTAATGTATAATATTCCATGTGCTTTTTCTACAAGCTTATCCGTGCCTATTGTGTCCTATTTTCAATACCTACTCCAAAAAAGGAAAACTTAGATCATACTTTGCCCTTGCTCCATGTATGTGTGTGATAACTCGTTCCACCTAGGAGAGTCAATAACTGCGCGTCCACAGAAATTGTCCAACCTAGCGCACTCAGATGACCACTGAGGCTTTACTTTCAAATACCAGAACGTCTTCCAGTATTTGGATGGGAAGCCAATAGACCCCGAATCCAGTGGCCTGCCTGAATTCTGGGACTATTGGTAGAGAGCAAGAAACCGTTCCCATAAAGATATTACCCCAAAAGACAGGATTTCAGGACTAATGGTTAACAATGGTATTAACACTCAAGTACACCCACGGTGGTTGGCATGTCACGTCCACCTAGTTATTGGCAGGAACATCATCTTTGCATGGTTGTAAATGATCTTTTTCAATAACTTAGGTTCCTGATGACAGGTTTCAGAGTGCATTTTGGCTGATCTCTCATACCTTTTTTCCAGAGTCACATCAGGATCATCTGTCCATTAAACCTGCCTGTGTAGCATTTTCTGCCTGGCACCTCCCTTTTTGTTGTCAGAGGTATCAGATCTATGCTATGAGTGAAAGTTTTCGATCTCCTCCTCTTTGGAGAGTCATACCAATGTCTATACCCTCGGGGATAGCAGCATTTCTTACAATACTAGTAGTAGTTTTACAATGTATCCTTTTGACAGATTTGATTCCATAAGAAAGACCTCGGAGTGTGGGATTTATCTGATGTCTTAGACAGACACAAGTGTGGTTTAGTCCTTCTGAGTTAGCATCCTTGCTCTTGGTTTGGGTACACTATATCAATGGATGTCAGCCGGACCAGTGTCCCACAGTAGCCTAATAGCTAATGTCACTGATAGTGTCACATCAGTCTTGTGGAGTGATCTTAGTCACCGGTGAAGTGTCCTTCCAGCGTGCCTGGAGAGTGGCTGGCGTGTAGTTAGCTGATGTCAACAGCGTTGGTCTGCTTCTCTTCCTGGTCTTGTGTTGGCTGGCATGATGTGCTTTGTGGGTGACCAGATGTTTCCACTCTCTGTCAACATACAGACAAGACCTCGACCCAACGTTATCATCCCCTTGGGTCCCTCACAGTCTTAATTTCTTGGTAATATTCAACCCAATTCAGATATATCCTACAATGTAATCTTTAGCAGGACATTCAAACTGTTATTGCAAAGTTTTAACTGATGTTCGTTTTAGAGTATGGAAGAGGTAGATGGTTAGTGATACCGTTTCCACCCTTCTTTCTTATGAAAGTTGAAATGCCACAGCTGAACCAAATTGACTTTTCGATAAGTCTGATACGAAGAAAGACATGCTGTTGTTTGCCAATATAATGTACCCCTGAAGACAATGATCACATATACATTTTGGACAAATCGTACTGCAATAGGACAGTATTTATGGTACAGTCGTAACCTTCCCAATTGTACCATTTGATATTTGATCCTATTTGGGTAACGGGGAACAATTCCACAAAAGTAATTTTCAGTTCCTTGTTATGCCAATACCATTTGGAATTTTCAGGTATGTGATAACGTTTGATCTTATAACCAATACCCATCAATCTGTAGTCCAGAATATCTGTCAGGGACTTCACGATATTCTTCTGGAGGCAAATTGTGTTTCATACAATGACATGTGCGTGGATAGTGTGTTAGACCTGCCTATAGGGCAGTGATGATCTTTCCAGCTCATTGGCTGTTTTTTGCATGTGTCCTGTGCCAGACACCTCTGCAGTCTGTCCTTTTTCTGGTGAGATTTTCTTGCCATCAGATAGCTTGCATATAAGCCACGAGCTATCCAATTCAGCCCATTTATTGCTATGAAAAGCACTGCTATCCCAAGATGTTTGGAATAGACAACCGTGTACAATTATTCCTAAGTTCTGTAATGGCTTTGCTCACTTCTTCATTTGAGCTGAATGCCATCAACCAGGAGAGTAAGCATGTCCCATCCCCTTTCACCCTGGGACTCCTTTGGGCATTGTAGGTCAATACCAAATAGGTTTTTGTTTTTTGTTTTCCCTCCACCGAACCTGGGCTTTTGGTAAGGGATAGATGCGAGGGAAGGCCAGTCCCAGGTCGGAGGTGTGGGGGTGGGGACTGAGCCCTTTCCCCTGGTTGCTGGTGGTGTATCCCTTAATGTGTGTTTGGAGCGCGAACCCCAATTGCAGAGTGTGGCAAAAGCAAGGGCTCCAGCTGAAGGGAGGGGTGGAGGAAGGAGGTGTGTGGAAGAGCTGCGCAGGCCCAGAGTAAAAGGCAGGCCAGGAGGCTTGGAGCGCAGGCGCTCAGGGGCAGGCAGGTGGCACGCAGGCGCAGTAGGGGCAGGCAGGTGGCACGTGGCGGAGGGGGAGGGGAGCGGAAAGTTCCCGCCTTTTCTGTCAGAGCCTCCCTGTGTCGCTGTGCCTAGCATTAAGGTCCGCCAAGGCAAAAGACTGGAAGTTGCGTGTGGACTGTGTGAGGTAGGGGAGCAGCACTTGGACCGAAGTTGGTCACATGAGGCACCTCTGCCGAGGGGAGGAGGCTTTGGGGGTGGCTGCTGCCGCGGAGCCCGCCTCCTGCCTCTTCCTCTGGGTTCTTCAGTAGTCCCGCCTGCTGCCTGTACTGGTCAGCTCCATAGGCAGGCCTACCCCTGAAAGCTGCCCCTCCCTCTCAATTGCCCGCCTCCCACACTGCCCCTCCTCTCCCTGGGGGACACCCACCAGAAAGTCCCCTCCTTCAGTAGCCCCACTCCCAGGTCCCCAACTTCCTCAGGTGCTCAGCTCCCCCTCCTCCACCCCCTTCGCCTCTTGGTCTCCCTCTTGAGGCCACATATTGGTATTGCATCCGAGGAGGGTTTTTTTTTTATTTTAATGGTTTTGAAATAAGCTTTTAGAGCTCTGTGCAAGTTGGACCCCAAGCCTCGTACACATCCTGACGTCTCAGGCATAAATATGAGTGGACCTTGGCCGTGAGTGGCCCACTTTGCCTTAGAGCAGTCACACACCTGCCTTCCACCCTGTGCTCTCAGTATTCTCCTTCCATAGCGGATACAGAAATGATTAAGGAAGTTCTTTCTGCTCTCCCTCTGCCTGAAGCCCTCGCTCTAGTTCACTGCTGTGCCCATAGAGGTGGCACTGACCCTGTCTCCAGGGGACATGACTGAGCAGATGCTGCTGCCAAGCTAGCAGCCATAGGAGTGCCTGAACTACTTTGAACATGAACAACCACTGATGACTTAAATGGATCACTTTCCTATAATGAAAAGGAAGTGGAGAAATGGAAAGGAAAATTCAAAGCAAAACCAATTCATGGAGTGTGGGTGTCATCTGAAGGAAAACCCCTGCTCCCTAGAAGTTTCCATCACCAAATTTACCAATCTGTTCATCCTAATGGCCACTTTGGTACCCCGGGCATGGTGGACTCTGTTAAGAGAGTCTGGCTGGCCCCTGGTATAACTACCAGAGCCCCTAAAGTGTGTTCAGCCTGCTCTTCCTGCCAGTCAGATCACCAACATGCCTTTGGTGGAAAAGCCTTTGGTGGGCGTCCTCTGGCTTACACACCTTGTGAGCGTTCTTTGTAAGGGAAGTGTCTCCTTTGGAGTGGTGTCCACCGAGGATCTGGAGGGATAGAGGCGGCAAACGCAAGTCCTGTGTGACCCTGGAGGCATGACCCTCCCCTGCAAGCATGCCCATTCCTCCAGCCATGCATCCCTCCTCACCTCAAAAGGGGGGAAGTGTCGTTCCTGGCAACATAGGGTGGACCTTGTCCTTGCAGGGATGAGACAGCTGTCCCTTTTACCGGCACGTTCACTATTCTCCTTGGTCCTCACCATGTCCTGGCTAGGTCTGTGAAAGGAGTGAAGCAGGTAGAGAATACACTAGACGCTGCTGGCTGGCTGACTGGCTGGCTGGCTGACTGTGTGCTGGCATCAGTGCCTGCCTAGATAGAGAGATGGCTGGAACCTATAGGGTAGCCTGGTCACTCTTGGGCTCCACTTGTACCTTGTGTTCTTGGCTCTCCCTCAGAATGTGATGCCACAGAGCGGTCAGCTGTAGCACAAAGAGCAGCAGCAGCAGCAGCAGTGTTAAGGCAGCTCTTCTGTTCCGTGTCTAGGACTCCTGCCTTTGGGGTTGAAGGTATAATGTCCGATTCTGGCTCAGAATCCATGGAGGACACACACACACACACACACACACACACACACACACACACACACACACACACACACATACACACACACACACGGTAATGCAACACACAAGAGGTACTTTATTGAGCAAAATATAGCTTGGTGCCGAGGACCTAAAGTGCTGGCCCCGAGGCTGCGATTTGCAGGTATTTTATACACTTTTAGGGTACAGGGAGTAAAAAGGAATTCCTGGGGTGGGGGGGAGTGAACCGAAAGTCCTGGGGCTGGGGTCCTGAAACCCAAGTGCCCAAAGGGAAGACACAGCAATCTTAGTCTTCGGTACCCATATGTTTCACGTATGGTCATGGTGACCGAGGTTAGCTCAGTGAATCGTGAGATGATATATCTTTGTGAAACCTGGGATAAGAGTCCAACCTGCGGCTGCTACATAATGTATGTCCTTAGTGGGTTTGGGCTCGAGAAGGAGAAAGGAGTCGGAGAAAATGGGTGATAAATCAAGAGACACAGAGAAGTGAATTGAAATGGGAGCGGCGATGGCCCCTGATACTATTTTCCTTAGAAAAATCATGAAAGGAAAATCTGAGACATAAGAGACCAAGCGGAGGTAAGAATTCTGAGATAGAAGGACGTGGGCAATAGTGGCGCTAGGACAGATAAAGAGAGACAGCAGGGAGAACTCCAAGGTTGCAGGAAACAAGAGAAAAAGCAGGGGGCCTCACCCCGGCCTTTATTGTGGATTGAGAGGTGATCAATGAATAAGTGACATAGTACCTAGTTCTTAACTTTGGTTGCATAGACAATGAGAAGATCAGAGGAGGCGGGGATTCTCCTGACATGAGCTTTTCAGAGGAATGAGGTTTGACAAGGTGAGGGCTAAGCCTTTGTGGCTCAGGCCCAGGAATTCTCTTGCCCTTAGAACTGCTGATACATGGATCGTGAATGGATCTGATCAAGTATTTCATACATCAACCATACCCCCATGCCTGGTAGGTTATATATCCACCCCCTTTTTTTTTTTTACAAAAATTAAATAAGAGGGTATCCTGTTACAATGAAATTGTAAACTTAATCAACAAACAGGAATACTAGTGAGCTGTCAGATAAAGAATCAAAAATGAATTCACAATCCAATTTCAAAATGAAGTATAACTTAGCAATACTGCTGTAAAAATGATAAGAATGATCTTCATTTCCATTTAGCAATGTCAAGCGTAACAATTTTCATCCTCCAAGATCACAAGTTATAATATAAAATAATAAGAAAATGATGTTCACTCCTTAGTGATCCTGAATTAAGGTGATAAAGTAATCATAGGACAGGTGCATGGACATATCATATTGCCCATGTATAGCCAGGATTATAAGAAGTTGTCACATCTTCAATAGTTAAAGAAAAAGACTTCCTCTCGAGATGAGAGGGAATCCTTGTCTTTCCCTTGTTCTGATTATGCGTAGTCTTTGGGATATATAATCCAAGATGCCTGCCACATAGAGATGTGGTTGCAGGGTTGGTACCATGGCCTGTGAATGAGGGTGTCTGTAACCTGGTCGTGGTGGTTACAAAAAGGGATTTTTCCTTTGTGGGCTGGGACTCGAGAAGAAGGAGCAAGGAGTCTGAGAATATGGGTGAAGAATGACAGACAGAGACAAGTCAAAGTAATAGATAGGGCAGGCGTGATCCCCTCTGCTTTTTTCCTTGGTCAAAGAATTAAACTTAAAAAATTTAAATTTTTTTTTAAATTTAAATTTTAAATTTAAATTTAAAATTAAAAAGAAAATATGAGAAGCTTGCAGACAGGTGGAAGTAAGACAGGTGGCCCAGAGAGGCCTTAGTAAAGAGACAGTATTGAAGCTTTAAGATTGCTGGAACAAGAGAGGGAATCACGCCTTGACCCCAGGCTTTCTTGGGGATAGCCAGGATCAGTGACCAGATAAGAAAGCATAGATAATTCAGATTGGATGGGAAGGTAATGATGACACCTTTTGGGTGTGTTGACCTCAACCCGCCCTTTTACCAAGGAATTGGAGTCCTCACCAAATGTCAATGCACCAAATGAGTTTGCATGGCTAGGTCAAGAGTCCACCCACAAATGTCAGAGTTCCAACCTTGTGTCTGAAGACACAATATCCATATATCAGTTATATTTCTTAGATGTGAATATGCTTGGAATGCTACATATCCCCCCTTTTTGTGTTAAAAAAATAAGATGAAGGGCGAGTGATATAAAAATACGAGAAAAATTTGACTCAAATTAAAAATATAAAAATCATGTAGCATCATCAAATGATACTTCAAGTGATTCAAAATAGACAACCAAAACTTATTGCAAAAAGTTTGGATGTAAAAAGTAAGTGTGATTGTCAAGAACAATGAAGATTTAACTCTCAACTTATTGATAATTTGATAAGGATGAAAATGATCTTCATACATAACATACCAAATCATCTGAGCAAATGATCTTGGGAATATGATTCCAAAATTAAAACAAAATTTTAGACTCTCTTTTCACTGTTTATGTGGCATGTTTGAAGCTGAGCCAATATGTAATATCAGAATTTACATTCCCAATGATTTCTCATTCCTGATCTAAATTGACTAAAACTCTCCTTGTACAGGAGCATAATTTTTCCACCATTAAAAGCTTTGTAAAAACATGAATACCACAATTATTGTGAAATTTTTAACAAATACCAACATTCCCAAACACATTACATTCTGATCTGCAGTCTAAATACCCAGGATGATGATAATGAAGTGACATTTCAAGTTTTGGCTGCATATTTCGTATATCATCCTCATTTAAATTTCTGCTTTTATCAATAAACCCATCAACATGATAGCCAAGCATATCACATTACCAATATTTGGAAAATTCATTCCACCAAACCAATGTTTGGGTAAATAGAAGCTTAAGTTCTTTTTCACATAGAAAGAATTTCTACAGTTTCTGGAACTTGTCGAATTTGGTGTAGCTTGTTCTTTCCTGGTTGTTAATGTATAATATTCCATGTGCTTTTTCTACAAGCTTATCCGTGCCTATTGTGTCCTATTTTCAATACCTACTCCAAAAAAGGAAAACTTAGATCATACTTTGCCCTTGCTCCATGTATGTGTGTGATAACTCGTTCCACCTAGGAGAGTCAATAACTGCGCGTCCACAGAAATTGTCCAACCTAGCGCACTCAGATGACCACTGAGGCTTTACTTTCAAATACCAGAACGTCTTCCAGTATTTGGATGGGAAGCCAATAGACCCCGAATCCAGTGGCCTGCCTGAATTCTGGGACTATTGGTAGAGAGCAAGAAAGCGTTCCCATAAAGATATTACCCCAAAAGACAGGATTTCAGGACTAATGGTTAACAATGGTATTAACACTCAAGTACACCCACGGTGGTTGGCATGTCACGTCCACCTAGTTATTGGCAGGAACATCATCTTTGCATGGTTGTAAATGATCTTTTTCAATAACTTAGGTTCCTGATGACAGGTTTCAGAGTGCATTTTGGCTGATCTCTCATACCTTTTTTCCAGAGTCACATCAGGATCATCTGTCCATTAAACCTGCCTGTGTAGCATTTTCTGCCTGGCACCTCCCTTTTTGTTGTCAGAGGTATCAGATCTATGCTATGAGTGAAAGTTTTCGATCTCCTCCTCTTTGGAGAGTCATACCAATGTCTATACCCTCGGGGATAGCAGCATTTCTTACAATACTAGTAGTAGTTTTACAATGTATCCTTTTGACAGTATCATAGACATACAAAATGAAAGGTATACATTCACGTCTAAACAAGTGTAGCTATTTTGTTTTGATTCCATAAGAAAGACCTCGGAGTGTGGGATTTATCTGATGTCTTAGACAGACACAAGTGTGCTTTAGTCCTTCTGAGTTAGCATCCTTGCTCTTGGTTTGGGTACACTATATCAATGGATGTCAGCCGGACCAGTGTCCCACAGTAGCCTAATAGCTAATGTCACTGATAGTGTCACGTCAGTCTTGTGGAGTGATCTTAGTCACCGGTGAAGTGTCCTTCCAGCGTGCCTGGAGAGTGGCTGGCGTGTAGTTAGCTGATGTCAACAGCGTTGGTCTGCTTCTCTTCCTGGTCTTGTGTTGGCTGGCATGATGTGCTTTGTGGGTGACCAGATGTTTCCACTCTCTGTCAACATACAGACAAGACCTCGACCCAACGTTATCATCCCCTTGGGTCCCTCACAGTCTTAATTTCTTGGTAATATTCAACCCAATTCAGATATATCCTACAATGTAATCTTTAGCAGGACATTCAAACTGTTATTGCAAAGTTTTAACTGATGTTCGTTTTAGAGTGTGGAAGAGGTAGATGGTTAGTGATACCGTTTCCACCCTTCTTTCTTATGAAAGTTGAAATGCCACAGCTGAACCAAATTGACTTTTCGATAAGTCTGATACGAAGAAAGACATGCTGTTGTTTGCCAATATAATGTACCCCTGAATACAATGATCACATATACATTTTGGACAAATCGTACTGCAATAGGACAGTATTTATGGTACAGTCGTAACCTTCCCAATTGTACCATTTGATATTTGATCCTATTTGGGTAACGGGGAACAATTCCACAAAAGTAATTTTCAGTTCCTTGTTATGCCAATACCATTTGGAATTTTCAGGTATGTGATAACGTTTGATCTTATAACCAATACCCATCAATCTGTAGTCCAGAATATCTGTCAGGGACTTCACGATATTCTTCTGGAGGCAAATTGTGTTTCATACAATGACATGTGCGTGGATAGTGTGTTAGACCTGCCTATAGGGCAGTGATGATCTTTCCAGCTCATTGGCTGTTTTTTGCATGTGTCCTGTGCCAGACACCTCTGCAGTCTGTCCTTTTTCTGGTGAGATTTTCTTGCCATCGGATAGCTTGCATATAAGCCATGAGCTATCCAATTCAGCCCATTTATTGCTATGAAAAGCACTGCTATCCCAAGATGTTTGGAATAGACAACCGTGCACAATTATTCCTAAGTTCTGTAATGGCTTTGCTCACTTCTTCATTTGAGCTTAATGCCATCAACCAGGAGAGTAAGCATGTCCCATCCCCTTTCACCCTGGGACTCCTTTGGGCATTGTAGGTCAATACCAAATAGGTTTTTGTTTTTTGTTTTCCCTCCACCGAACCTGGGCTTTTGGTAAGGGATAGATGTGAGGCAAGGCCAGTCCCAGGTCGGAGGTGTGGGGGTGGGGACTGTGCCCTTTCCCCTGGTTGCTGGTGGTGTATCCCTTAATGTGTGTTTGGAGCGCGAACCCCAATTGCAGAGTGTGGCAAAAGCAAGGGCTCCAGCTGAAGGGAGGGGTGGAGGAAGGAGGTGTGTGGAAGAGCTGCGCAGGCCCAGAGTAAAAGGCAGGCCAGGAGGCTTGGAGCGCAGGCGCTCAGGGGCAGGCAGGTGGCACGCAGGCGCAGTAGGGGCAGGCAGGTGGCACGTGGCGGAGGGGGAGGGGAGCGGAAAGTTCCCGCCTTTTCTGTCAGAGCCTCCCTGTGTCGCTGTGCCTAGCATTAAGGTCCGCCAAGGCAAAAGACTGGAAGTTGCATGTGGACTGTGTGAGGTAGGGGAGCAGCACTTGGGCCGAAGTTGGTCACATGAGGCACCTCTGCCGAGGGGAGGAGGCTTTGGGGGTGGCTGCTGCCGCGGAGCCCGCCTCCTGCCTCTTCCTCTGGGTTCTTCAGTAGTCCCGCCTGCTGCCTGTACTGGTCAGCTCCATAGGCAGGCCTACCCCTGAAAGCTGCCCCTCCCTCTCAATTGCCCGCCTCCCACACTGCCCCTCCTCTCCCTGGGGGACACCCACCAGAAAGTCCCCTCCTTCAGTAGCCCCACTCCCAGGTCCCCAACTTCCTCAGGTGCTCAGCTCCCCCTCCCCCACCCCCTTCGCCTCTTGGTCTCCCTCTTGAGGCCACATATTGGTATTGCATCCGAGGAGGGTTTTTTTTTTTTTTAATGGTTTTGAAATAAGCTTTTAGAGTTCTGTGCAAGTTGGACCCCAAGCCTGGTACACATCCTGACGTCTCAGGCATAAATATGAGTGGACCTTGGCCGTGAGTGGCCCACTTTGCCTTAGAGCAGTCACACACCTGCCTTCCACCCTGTGCTCTCAGTATTCTCCTTCCATAGCGGATGCAGAAATGATTAAGGAAGTTCTTTCTGCTCTCCCTCTGCCTGAAGCCCTCGCTCTAGTTCACTGCTGTGCCCATAGAGGTGGCACTGACCCTGTCTCCAGGGGACATGACTGAGCAGATGCTGCTGCCAAGCTAGCAGCCATAGGAGGGCCTGAACTACTTTGAACAGGAACAACCACTGATGACTTAAATGGATCACTTTCCTATAATGAAAAGGAAGTGGAGAAATGGAAAGGAAAATTCAAAGCAAAACCAATTCATGGAGTGTGGGTGTCATCTGAAGGAAATCCCCTGCTCCCTAGAAGTTTCCATCACCAAATTTACCAATCTGTTCATCCTAATGGCCACTTTGGTACCCCGGGCATGGTGGACTCTGTTAAGAGAGTCTGGCTGGCCCCTGGTATAACTACCAGAGCCCCTAAAGTGTGTTCAGCCTGCTCTTCCTGCCAGTCAGATCACCAACATGCCTTTGTTGGAAAAGCCTTTGGTGGGCGTCCTCTGGCTTACACACCTTGTGAGCGTTCTTTGTAAGGGAAGTGTCTCCTTTGGAGTGGTGTCCACCGAGGATCTGGAGGGATAGAGGAGGCAAAGGCAAGTCCTGTGTGACCCTGGAGGCATGACCCTCCCCTGCAAGCATGCCCATTCCTCCAGCCATGCATCCCTCCTCACCTCAAAACGGGGGAAGTGTCGTTCCTGGCAACATAGGGTGGACCTTGTCCTTGCAGGGATGAGACAGCTGTCCCTTTTACCGGCACGTTCACTATTCTCCTTGGTCCTCACCATGTCCTGGCTAGGTCTGTGAAAGGAGTGAAGCAGGTAGAGAATACACTAGACGCTGCTGGCTGGCTGACTGGCTGGCTGGCTGGCTGACTGTGTGCTGGCATCAGTGCCTGCCTAGATAGAGAGATGGCTGGAACCTATAGGGTAGCCTGGTCACTCTTGGGCTCCACTTGTACCTTGTGTTCTTGGCTCTCCCTCAGAATGTGATGCCACAGAGCAGTCAGCTGTAGCACAAAGAGCAGCAGCAGCAGCAGCAGTGTTAAGGCAGCTCTTCTGTTCCGTGTCTAGGACTCCTGCCTTTTGGGTTGAAGGTATAATGTCCGATTCTGGCTCAGAATCCATGGAGCACACACACACACACACACACACACACACACACACACACACACACACGGTAATGCAACACACAAGAGGTACTTTATTGAGCAAAATATAGCTTGGTGCCGAGGACCTAAAGTGCTGGCCCCGAGGCTGCGATTTGCAGGTGTTTTATACACTTTTAGGGTACAGGGAGTAAAACGGAATTCCTGGGGTGGGGGGGGAGTGAACCGAAAGTCGTGGGGCTGGGGTCCTGAAACCCAAGTGCCCAAAGGGAAGACACAGCAATCTTAGTCTTCGGTACCCATATGTTTCACGTATGGTCATGGTGACCGAGGTTAGGTTAGTGAATCGTGAGATGATATATCTTTGTGAAACCTGGGATAAGAGTCCAACCTGCGGCTGCTACATAATGTATGTCCTTAGTGGGTTTGGGCTCGAGAAGGAGAAAGGAGTCGGAGAAAATGGGTGATAAATCAAGAGACACAGAGAAGTGAATTGAAATGGGAGCGGCGATGGCCCCTGATACTATTTTCCTTAGAAAAACCATGAAATCAAAACTATTAACAAGCACATGAAGAAGTGTTCCACATCTCTTATAATCAGAGAGATGCAAATCAAAACAACTCTGAGGTATCACCTCACACCTCGCAGATTGGCTAACATAACAGCAGAGGAAAGTAATGAATGCTGGAGGGGATGTGGCAAAGTAGGGACATTAATTCATTGCTGGTGGAGTTGTGAACTGATCCAACCATTCTGGAGGGCAATTTGGAACTATGCCCAAAGGGCGACAAAAGAATATCTACCCTTTGACCCAGCCATAGCACTGCTGGGTCTGTATCCCAAAGAGATAATGGACACAAAGACTTGTACAAAAATATTCATAGCTGCGCTCTTTGTGGTGGCCCAAAACTGGAAAACGAGGGGATGCCCATCAATTGGGGAATGGCTGAACAAACTGTGGTATATGTTGGTGATGGAATACTATTGTGCTCAAAGGAATAATAAAGTGGAGAAGTTCCATGGAGACTGGAACAACCTCCAGGAAGTGATGCAGAGCGAGAGGAGCAGAACCAGGAGAACATTGTACACAGAGACTAATACACTGTGGTATAATCGAACGTAATGGACTTCTCCATTAGGGGCGGTGTAATGTCCCTGAACAACTTTCAGGGATCCAGGAGAAAAAAAAAAAAAACACCATTCATAAGCAAAGGATAAACTATGGGAGTGGAAACACTGAGAAAAAGCAACTGCCTGAATACAGAGGTTGAGGGGACATGACAGAGGATAGACTTTAAA
This sequence comes from Monodelphis domestica, assembly GCF_027887165.1. Taxonomy (NCBI): domain Eukaryota; kingdom Metazoa; phylum Chordata; class Mammalia; order Didelphimorphia; family Didelphidae; genus Monodelphis; species Monodelphis domestica. The sequence goes on from NC_077233.1 coordinate 293,667,429, forward strand.
TGAACACTCTAATGCAAATACTATCAACAAAGCAATGGGTTCAAATCAAGAAAACATCTAATGCCCAGTGGACTTACGCGTCGGCTATGGGGGGTGGGGGGGAGGAAAAGAAAATGATCTATGTCTTTAACGAATAATGCTTGGAAATGATCAAATAAAATATATTAAAAAAAAAAAAAAAAAAAAAAGAAAAACCATGAAAGGAAAATCTGAGACATAAGAGACCAAGCGGAGGTAAGAATTCTGAGATAGAAGGACGTGGCCAATAGTGGCGCTAGGACAGATAAAGAGAGACAGCAGGGAGAACTCCTAGGTTGCAGGAAACAAGAGAAAAAGCAGGGGGCCTCACCCCAGCCTTTATTGTGGATTGAGAGGTGATCAATGAATACGTGACATAGTACCTAGTTCTTAACTTTGGTTGCATAGACAATGAGAAGATCAGAGGAGGAGGGTATTCTCCTGACATGAGCTTTTCAGAGGAATGAGGTTTGACAAGGTGAGGGCTAAGCCTTTGTGGCTCAGGCCCAGGAATTCTCTTGCCCTTAGAACTGCCGATACATCGATCGTGAATGGATCTGATCAAGTATTTCATACATCAACCATACCCCCATGCCTGGTAGGTTATATATCCACCCCCTTTTTTTTTTTTACAAAAATTAAATAAGAGGGTATCCTGTTACAATGAAATTGTAAACTTAATCAACAAACAGGAATACTAGTGAGCTGTCAGATAAAGAATCAAAAATGAATTCACAATCCAATTTCAAAATGAAGTATAACTTAGCAATACTGCTGTAAAAATGATAAGAATGATCTTCATTTCCATTTAGCAATGTCAAGCGTAACAATTTTCATCCTCCAAGATCACAAGTTATAATATAAAATAATAAGAAAATGATGTTCACTCCTTAGTGATCCTGAATTAAGGTGATAAAGTAATCATAGGACAGGTGCATGGACATATCATATTGCCCATGTATAGCCAGGATTATAAGAAGTTGTCACATCTTCAATAGTTAAAGAAAAAGACTTCCTCTCGAGATGAGAGGGAATCCTTGTCTTTCCCTTGTTCTGATTATGCGTAGTCTTTGGGATATATAATCCAAGATGCCTGCCACATAGAGATATGGTTGCAGGGTTGGTACCATGGCCTGTGAATGAGGGTGTCTGTAACCTGGTCGTGGTGGTTACAAAAAGGGATTTTTCCTTTGTGGGCTGGGACTCGAGAAGAAGGAGCAAGGAGTCTGAGAATATGGGTGAAGAATGACAGACAGAGACAAGTCAAAGTAATAGATAGGGCAGGCGTGATCCCCTCTGCTTTTTTCCTTGGTCAAAGAATTAAACTTAAAAAATTTAAATTTTTTTTTAAATTTAAATTTTAAATTTAAATTTAAAATTAAAAAGAAAATATGAGAAGCTTGCAGACAGGTGGAAGTAAGACAGGTGGCCCAGAGAGGCCTTAGTAAAGAGACAGTAGTGAAGCTTTAAGATTGCTGGAACAAGAGAGGGAATCACGCCTTGACCCCAGGCTTTCTTGGGGATAGCCAGGATCAGTGACCAGATAAGAAAGCATAGATAATTCAGATTGGATGGGAAGGTAATGATGACACCTTTTGGGTGTGTTGACCTCAACCCGCCCTTTTACCAAGGAATTGGAGTCCTCACCAAATGTCAATGCACCAAATGTTAATGAGTTTGCATGGCTAGGTCAAGAGTCCACCCACAAATGTCAGAGTTCCAACCTTGTGTCTGAAGACACAATATCCATATATCAGTTATATTTCTTAGATGTGAATATGCTTGGAATGCTACATATCCCCCCTTTTTGTGTTAAAAAAATAAGATGAAGGGCGAGTGATATAAAAATACGAGAAAAATTTGACTCAAATTAAAAATATAAAAATCATGTAGCATCATCAAATGATACTTCAAGTGATTCAAAATAGACAACCAAAACTTATTGCAAAAAGTTTGGATGTAAAAAGTAAGTGTGATTGTCAAGAACAATGAAGATTTAACTCTCAACTTATTGATAATTTGATAAGGATGAAAATGATCTTCATACATAACATACCAAATCATCTGAGCAAATGATCTTGGGAATATGATTCCAAAATTAAAACAAAATTTTAGACTCTCTTTTCACTGTTTATGTGGCATGTTTGAAGCTGAGCCAATATGTAATATCAGAATTTACATTCCCAATGATTTCTCATTCCTGATCTAAATTGACTAAAACTCTCCTTGTACAGGAGCATAATTTTTCCACCATTAAAAGCTTTGTAAAAACATGAATACCACAATTATTGTGAAATTTTTAACAAATACCAACATTCCCAAACACATTACATTCTGATCTGCAGTCTAAATACCCAGGATGATGATAATGAAGTGACATTTCAAGTTTTGGCTGCATATTTCGTATATCATCCTCATTTAAATTTCTGCTTTTATCAATAAACCCATCAACATGATAGCCAAGCATATCACATTACCAATATTTGGAAAATTCATTCCACCAAACCAATGTTTGGGTAAATAGAAGCTTAAGTTCTTTTTCACATAGAAAGAATTTCTACAGTTTCTGGAACTTGTCGAATTTGGTGTAGCTTGTTCTTTCCTGGTTGTTAATGTATAATATTCCATGTGCTTTTTCTACAAGCTTATCCGTGCCTATTGTGTCCTATTTTCAATACCTACTCCAAAAAAGGAAAACTTAGATCATACTTTGCCCTTGCTCCATGTATGTGTGTGATAACTCGTTCCACCTAGGAGAGTCAATAACTGCGCGTCCACAGAAATTGTCCAACCTAGCGCACTCAGATGACCACTGAGGCTTTACTTTCAAATACCAGAACGTCTTCCAGTATTTGGATGGGAAGCCAATAGACCCCGAATCCAGTGGCCTGCCTGAATTCTGGGACTATTGGTAGAGAGCAAGAAAGCGTTCCCATAAAGATATTACCCCAAAAGACAGGATTTCAGGACTAATGGTTAACAATGGTATTAACACTCAAGTACACCCACGGTGGTTGGCATGTCACGTCCACCTAGTTATTGGCAGGAACATCATCTTTGCATGGTTGTAAATGATCTTTTTCAATAACTTAGGTTCCTGATGACAGGTTTCAGAGTGCATTTTGGCTGATCTCTCATACCTTTTTTCCAGAGTCACATCAGGATCATCTGTCCATTAAACCTGCCTGTGTAGCATTTTCTGCCTGGCACCTCCCTTTTTGTTGTCAGAGGTATCAGATCTATGCTATGAGTGAAAGTTTTCGATCTCCTCCTCTTTGGAGAGTCATACCAATGTCTATACCCTCGGTGATAGCAGCATTTCTTACAATACTAGTAGTAGTTTTACAATGTATCCTTTTGACAGATTTGATTCCATAAGAAAGACCTCGGAGTGTGGGATTTATCTGATGTCTTAGACAGACACAAGTGTGGTTTAGTCCTTCTGAGTTAGCATCCTTGCTCTTGGTTTGGGTACACTATATCAATGGATGTCAGCCGGACCAGTGTCCCACAGTAGCCTAATAGCTAATGTCACTGATAGTGTCACGTCAGTCTTGTGGAGTGATCTTAGTCACCGGTGAAGTGTCCTTCCAGCGTGCCTGGAGAGTGGCTGGCGTGTAGTTAGCTGATGTCAACAGCGTTGGTCTGCTTCTCTTCCTGGTCTTGTGTTGGCTGGCATGATGTGCTTTGTGGGTGACCAGATGTTTCCACTCTCTGTCAACATACAGACAAGACCTCGACCCAACGTTATCATCCCCTTGGGTCCCTCACAGTCTTAATTTCTTGGTAATATTCAACCCAATTCATATATATCCTACAATGTAATCTTTAGCAGGACATTCAAACTGTTATTGCAAAGTTTTAACTGATGTTCGTTTTAGAGTATGGAAGAGGTAGATGGTTAGTGATACCGTTTCCACCCTTCTTTCTTATGAAAGTTGAAATGCCACAGCTGAACAAAATTGACTTTTAGATAAGTCTGATACGAAGAAAGACATGCTGTTGTTTGCCAATATAATGTACCCTTGAAGACAATGATCACATATACATTTTGGACAAATCGTACTGCAATAGGACAGTATTTATGGTACAGTCGTAACCTTCCCAATTGTACCATTTGATATTTGATCCTATTTAGGTAACGGGGAACAATTCCACAAAAGTAATTTTCAGTTCCTTGTTATGCCAATACCATTTGGAATTTTCAGGTATGTGATAACGTTTGATCTTATAACCAATACCCATCAATCTGTAGTCCAGAATATCTGTCAGGGACTTCACGATATTCTTCTGGAGGCAAATTGTGTTTCATACAATGACATGTGCGTGGATAGTGTGTTAGACCTGCCTATAGGGCAGTGATGATCTTTCCAGCTCATTGGCTGTTTTTTCCACGTGTCCTGTGCCAGACACCTCTGCAGTCTGTCCTTTTTCTGGTGAGATTTTCTTGCCATCAGATAGCTTGCATATAAGCCACGAGCTATCCAATTCAGCCCATTTATTGCTATGAAAAGCACTGCTATCCCAAGATGTTTGGAATAGACAACCGTGCACAATTATTCCTAAGTTCTGTAATGGCTTTGCTCACTTCTTCATTTGAGCTTAATGCCATCAACCAGGAGAGTAAGCATGTCCCATCCCCTTTCACCCTGGGACTCCTTTGGGCATTGTAGGTCAATACCAAATAGGTTTTTGTTTTTTGTTTTCCCTCCACCGAACCTGGGCTTTTGGTAAGGGATAGATGTGAGGCAAGGCCAGTCCCAGGTCGGAGGTGTGGGGGTGGGGACTGTGCCCTTTCCCCTTGTTGCTGGTGGTGTATCCCTTAATGTGTGTTTGGAGCGCGAACCCCAATTGCAGAGTGTGGCAAAAGCAAGGGCTCCAGCTGAAGGGAGGGGTGGAGGAAGGAGGTGTGTGGAAGAGCTGCGCAGGCCCAGAGTAAAAGGCAGGCCAGGAGGCTTGGAGCGCAGGCGCTCAGGGGCAGGCAGGTGGCACGCAGGCGCAGTAGGGGCAGGCAGGTGGCACGTGGCGGAGGGGGAGGGGAGCGGAAAGTTCCCGCCTTTTCTGTCAGAGCCTCCCTGTGTCGCTGTGCCTAGCATTAAGGTCCGCCAAGGCAAAAGACTGGAAGTTGCATTTGGACTGTGTGAGGTAGGGGAGCAGCACTTGGGCCGAAGTTGGTCAACTGAGGCACCTCTGCCGAGGGGAGGAGGCTTTGGGGGTGGCTGCTGCAGCGGAGCCCGCCTCCTGCCTCTTCCTCTGGGTTCTTCAGTAGTCCCGCCTGCTGCCTGTACTGGTCAGCTCCATAGGCAGGCCTACCCCTGAAAGCTGCCCCTCCCTCTCAATTGCCCGCCTCCCACACTGCCCCTCCTCTCCCTGGGGGACACCCACCAGAAAGTCCCCTCCTTCAGTAGCCCCACTCCCAGGTCCCCAACTTCCTCAGGTGCTCAGCTGCCCCTCCTCCACCTCCTTCGCCTCTTGGTCTCCCTCTTGAGGCCACATATTGGTATTGCATCCGAGGATGTTTTTTTTTTTTTTTTTAATGGTTTTGAAATAAGCTTTTAGAGCTCTGTGCAAGTTGGACCCCAAGCCTCGTACACATCCTGACGTCTCAGGCATAAATATGAGTGGACCTTGGCCGTGAGTGGCCCACTTTGCCTTAGAGCAGTCACACACCTGCCTTCCACCCTGTGCTCTCAGTATTCTCCTTCCATAGCAGATGCAGAAATGATTAAGGAAGTTCTTTCTGCTCTCCCGCTGCCTGAAGCCCTCGCTCTAGTTCACTGCTGTGCCCATAGAGGTGGCACTGACCCTGTCTCCAGGGGACATGACTGAGCAGATGCTGCTGCCAAGCTAGCAGCCATAGGAGGGCCTGAACTACTTTGAACATGAACAACCACTGATGACTTAAATGGATCACTTTCCTATAATGAAAAGGAAGTGGAGAAATGGAAAGGAAAATTCAAAGCAAAACCAATTCATGGAGTGTGGGTGTCATCTGAAGGAAAACCCCTGCTCCCTAGAAGTTTCCATCTCCAAATTTACCAATCTGTTCATCCTAATGGCCACTTTGGTACCCCGGGCATGGTGGACTCTGTTAAGAGAGTCTGGCTGGCCCCTGGTATAACTACCAGAGCCCCTAAAGTGTGTTCAGCCTGCTCTTCCTGCCAGTCAGATCACCAACATGCCTTTGGTGGAAAAGCCTTTGGTGGGCGTCCTCTGGCTTACACACCTTGTGAGCGTTCTTTGTAAGGGAAGTGTCTCCTTTGGAGTGGTGTCCACCGAGGATCTGGAGGGATAGAGGCGGCAAACGCAAGTCCTGTGTGACCCTGGAGGCATGACCCTCCCCTGCAAGCATGCCCATTCCTCCAGCCATGCATCCCTCCTCACCTCAAAACGGGGGAAGTGTCGTTCCTGGCAACATAGGGTGGACCTTGTCCTTGCAGGGATGAGACAGCTGTCCCTTTTACCGGCTCGTTCACTATTCTCCTTGGTCCTCACCATGTCCTGGCTAGGTCTGTGAAAGGAGTGAAGCAGGTAGAGAATACACTAGACGCTGCTGGCTGGCTGACTGGCTGGCTGGCTGGCTGGCTGACTGTGTGCTGGCATCAGTGCCTGCCTAGATAGAGAGATGGCTGGAACCTATAGGGTAGCCTGGTCACTCTTGGGCTCCACTTGTACCTTGTGTTCTTGGCTCTCCCTCAGAATGTGATGCCACAGAGCGGTCAGCTGTAGCACAAAGAGCAGCAGCAGCAGCAGCAGTGTTAAGGCAGCTCTTCTGTTCCGTGTCTAGGACTCCTGCCTTTGGGGTTGAAGGTATAATGTCCGATTCTGGCTCAGAATCCATGGAGGACACACACACACACACACACACACACACACACACACACACACACACACACACGGTAATGCAACACACAAGAGGTACTTTATTGAGCAAAATATAGCTTGGTGCCGAGGACCTAAAGTGCTGGCCCCGAGGCTGCGATTTGCAGGTGTTTTATACACTTTTAGGGTACAGGGAGTAAAAAGGAATTCCTGGGGTGGGGGAGAGTGAACCGAAAGTCCTGGGGCTGGGGTCCTGAAACCCAAGTGCCCAAAGGGAAGACACAGCAATCTTAGTCTTCGGTACCCATACGTTTCACGTATGGTCATGGTGACCGAGGTTAGGTCAGTGAATCGTGAGATGATATATCTTTGTGAAACCTGGGATAAGAGTCCAACCTGCGGCTGCTACATAATGTATGTCCTTAGTGGGTTTGGGCTCGAGAAGGAGAAAGGAGTCGGAGAAAATGGGTGATAAATCAAGAGACACAGAGAAGTGAATTGAAATGGGAGCGGCGATGGCCCCTGATACTATTTTCCTTAGAAAAACCATGAAAGGAAAATCTGAGACATAAGAGACCAAGCGGAGGTAAGAATTCTGAGATAGAAGGACGTGGGCAATAGTGGCGCTAGGACAGATAAAGAGAGACAGCAGGGAGAACTCCTAGGTTGCAGGAAACAAGAGAAAAAGCAGGGGGCCTCACCCCAGCCTTTATTGTGGATTGAGAGGTGATCAATGAATACGTGACATAGTACCTAGTTCTTAACTTTGGTTGCATAGACAATGAGAAGATCAGAGGAGGCGGGGATTCTCCTGACATGAGCTTTTCAGAGGAATGAGGTTTGACAAGGTGAGGGCTAAGCCTTTGTGGCTCAGGCCCAGGAATTCTCTTGCCCTTAGAACTGCCGATACATCGATCATGAATGGATCTGATCAAATATTTCATACATCAACCATACCCCCATGCCTGGTAGGTTATATATCCACCCCTTTTTTTTTTTTTTTACAAAAATTAAATAAGAGGGTATCCTGTTACAATGAAATTGTAAACTTAATCAACAAACAGGAATACTAGTGAGCTGTCAGATAAAGAATCAAAAATGAATTCACAATCCAATTTCAAAATGAAGTATAACTTTGCAATACTGCTGTAAAAATGATAAGAATGATCTTCATTTCCATTTAGCAATGTCAAGCGTAACAATTTTCATCCTCCAAGATCACAAGTTATAATATAAAATAATAAGAAAATGATGTTCACTCCTTAGTGATCCTGAATTAAGGTGATAAAGTAATCATAGGACAGGTGCATGGACATATCATATTGCCCACGTATAGCCAGGATTATAAGAAGTTGTCATATCTTCAATAGTTAAAGAAAAAGACTTCCTCTCGAGATGAGAGGGAATCCTTGTCTTTCCCTTGTTCTGATTATGCGTAGTCTTTGGGATATATAATCCAAGATGCCTGCCACATAGAGATGTGGTTGCAGGGTTGGTACCATGGCCTGTGAATGAGGGTGTCTGTAACCTGGTCGTGGTGGTTACAAAAAGGGATTTTTCCTTTGTGGGCTGGGACTCGAGAAGAAGGAGCAAGGAGTCTGAGAATATGGGTGAAGAATGACAGACAGAGACAAGTCAAAGTAATAGATAGGGCAGGCGTGATCCCCTCTGCTTTTTTCCTTGGTCAAAGAATTAAACTTAAAAATTTTAAATTTTTTTTTAAATTTAAATTTAAAATTTAAATTTAAAATTAAAAAGAAAATATGAGAAGCTTGCAGACAGGTGGAAGTAGGACAGGTGGCCCAGAGAGGCCTTAGTAAAGAGACAGTAGTGAAGCTTTAAGATTGCTGGAACAAGAGAGGGAATCACGCCTTGACCCCAGGCTTTGTTGGGGATAGCCAGGATCAATGACCAGATAAGAAAGCATAGATAATTCAGATTGTATGGGAAGGTAATGATGACACCTTTTGGGTGTGTTGACCTCAACCCGCCCTTTTACCAAGGAATTGGAGTCCTCACCAAATGTCAATGCACCAAATGTTAATGAGTTTGCATGGCTAGGTCAAGAGTCCACCCACAAATGTCAGAGTTCCAACCTTGTGTCTGAAGACACAATATCCATATATCAGTTATATTTCTTAGATGTGAATATGCTTGGAATGCTACATATCCCCCCTTTTTGTGTTAAAAAAATAAGATGAAGGGCGAGTGATATAAAAATACGAGAAAAATTTGACTCAAATTAAAAATATAAAAATCATGTAGCATCATCAAATGATACTTCAAGTGATTCAAAATAGACAACCAAAACTTATTGCAAAAAGTTTGGATGTAAAAAGTAAGTGTGATTGTCAAGAACAATGAAGATTTAACTCTCAACTTATTGATAATTTGATAAGGATGAAAATGATCTTCATACATAACATACCAAATCATCTGAGCAAATGATCTTGGGAATATGATTCCAAAATTAAAACAAAATTTTAGACTCTCTTTTCACTGTTTATGTGGCATGTTTGAAGCTGAGCCAATATGTAATATCAGAATTTACATTCCCAATGATTTCTCATTCCTGATCTAAATTGACTAAAACTCTCCTTGTACAGGAGCATAATTTTTCCACCATTTAAAGCTTTGTAAAAACATGAATACCACAATTATTGTGAAATTTTTAACAAATACCAACATTCCCAAACACATTACATTCTGATCTGCAGTCTAAATACCCAGGATGATGATAATGAAGTGACATTTCAAGTTTTGGCTGCATATTTCGTATATCATCCTCATTTAAATTTCTGCTTTTATCAATAAACCCATCAACATGATAGCCAAGCAGATCACATTACCAATATTTGGAAAATTCATTCCACCAAACCAATGTTTGGGTAAATAGAAGCTTAAGTTCTTTTTCACATAGAAAGAATTTCTACAGTTTCTGGAACTTGTCGAATTTGGTGTAGCTGGTTCTTTCCTGGTTGTTAATGTATAATATTCCATGTGCTTTTTCTACAAGCTTATCCGTGCCTATTGTGTCCTATTTTCAATACCTACTCCAAAAAAGGAAAACTTAGATCATACTTTGCCCTTGCTCCATGTATGTGTGTGATAACTCGTTCCCCCTAGGAGAGTCAATAACTGCGCGTCCACAGAAATTGTCCAACCTAGCGCACTCAGATGACCACTGAGGCTTTACTTTCAAATACCAGAACGTCTTCCAGTATTTGGATGGGAAGCCAATAGACCCCGAATCCAGTGGCCTGCCTGAATTCTGGGACTATTGGTAGAGAGCAAGAAAGCGTTCCCATAAAGATATTACCCCAAAAGACAGGATTTCAGGACTAATGGTTAACAATGGTATTAACACTCAAGTACACCCACGGTGGTTGGCATGTCACGTCCACCTAGTTATTGGCAGGAACATCATCTTTGCATGGTTGTCAATGATCTTTTTCAATAACTTAGGTTCCTGATGACAGGTTTCAGAGTGCATTTTGGCTGATCTCTCATACCTTTTTTCCAGAGTCACATCAGGATCATCTGTCCATTAAACCTGCCTGTGTAGCATTTTCTGCCTGGCACCTCCCTTTTTGTTGTCAGAGGTATCAGATCTATGCTATGAGTGAAAGTTTTCGATCTCCTCCTCTTTGGAGAGTCATACCAATGTCTATACCCTCGGGGATAGCAGCATTTCTTACAATACTAGTAGTAGTTTTACAATGTATCCTTTTGACAGTATCATAGACATACAAAATGAAAGGTATACATTCACGTCTAAACAAGTGTAGCTATTTTGTTTTGATTCCATAAGAAAGACCTCGGAGTGTGGGATTTATCTGATGTCTTAGACAGACACAAGTGTGGTTTAGTCCTTCTGAGTTAGCATCCTTGCTCTTGGTTTGGGTACACTATATCAATGGATGTCAGCCGGACCAGTGTCCCACAGTAGCCTAATAGCTAATGTCACTGATAGTGTCACGTCAGTCTTGTGGAGTGATCTTAGTCACCGGTGAAGTGTCCTTCCAGCGTGCCTGGAGAGTGGCTGGCGTGTAGTTAGCTGATGTCAACAGCGTTGGTCTGCTTCTCTTCCTGGTCTTGTGTTGGCTGGCATGATGTGCTTTGTGGGTGACCAGATGTTTCCACTCTCTGTCAACATACAGACAAGACCTCGACCCAACGTTATCATCCCCTTGGGTCCCTCACAGTCTTAATTTCTTGGTAATATTCAACCCAATTCATATATATCCTACAATGTAATCTTTAGCAGGACATTCAAACTGTTATTGCAAAGTTTTAACTGATGTTCGTTTTAGAGTATGGAAGAGGTAGATGGTTAGTGATACCGTTTCCACCCTTCTTTCTTATGAAAGTTGAAATGCCACAGCTGAACAAAATTGACTTTTAGATAAGTCTGATACGAAGAAAGACATGCTGTTGTTTGCCAATATAATGTACCCCTGAAGACAATGATCACATATACATTTTGGACAAATCGTACTGCAATAGGACAGTATTTATGGTACAGTCGTAACCTTCCCAATTGTACCATTTGATATTTGATCCTATTTGGGTAACGGGGAACAATTCCACAAAAGTAATTTTCAGTTCCTTGTTATGCCAATACCATTTGGAATTTTCAGGTATGTGATAACGTTTGATCTTATAACCAATACCCATCAATCTGTAGTCCAGAATATCTGTCAGGGACTTCACGATATTCTTCTGGAGGCAAATTGTGTTTCATACAATGACATGTGCGTGGATAGTGTGTTAGACCTGCCTATAGGGCAGTGATGATCTTTCCAGCTCATTGGCTGTTTTTTGCATGTGTCCTGTGCCAGACACCTCTGCAGTCTGTCCTTTTTCTGGTGAGATTTTCTTGCCATCGGATAGCTTGCATATAAGCCACGAGCTATCCAATTCAGCCCATTTATTGCTATGAAAAGCACTGCTATCCCAAGATGTTTGGAATAGACAACCGTGCACAATTATTCCTAAGTTCTGTAATGGCTTTGCTCACTTCTTCATTTGAGCTGAATGCCATCAACCAGGAGAGTAAGCATGTCCCATCCCCTTTCACCCTGGGACTCCTTTGGGCATTGTAGGTCAATACCAAATAGGTTTTTGTTTTTTGTTTTCCCTCCACCGAACCTGGGCTTTTTGTAAGGGATAGATGTGAGGCAAGGCCAGTCCCAGGTCGGAGGTGTGGGGGTGGGGACTGTGCCCTTTCCCCTGGTTGCTGGTGGTGTATCCCTTAATGTGTGTTTGGAGCGCGAACCCCAATTGCAGAGTGTGGCAAAAGCAAGGGCTCCAGCTGAAGGGAGGGGTGGAGGAAGGAGGTGTGTGGAAGAGCTGCGCAGGCCCAGAGTAAAAGGCAGGCCAGGAGGCTTGGAGCGCAGGCGCTCAGGGGCAGGCAGGTGGCACGCAGGCGCAGTAGGGGCAGGCAGGTGGCACGTGGCGGAGGGGGAGGGGAGCGGAAAGTTCCCGCCTTTTCTGTCAGAGCCTCCCTGTGTCGCTGTGCCTAGCATTAAGGTCCGCCAAGGCAAAAGACTGGAAGTTGCATGTGGACTGTGTGAGGTAGGGGAGCAGCACTTGGGCCGAAGTTGGTCACATGAGGCACCTCTGCCGAGGGGAGGAGGCTTTGGGGGTGGCTGCTGCCGCGGAGCCCGCCTCCTGCCTCTTCCTCTGGGTTCTTCAGTAGTCCCGCCTGCTGCCTGTACTGGTCAGCTCCATAGGCAGGCCTACCCCTGAAAGCTGCCCCTCCCTCTCAATTGCCCGCCTCCCACACTGCCCCTCCTCTCCCTGGGGGACACCCACCAGAAAGTCCCCTCCTTCAGTAGCCCCACTCCCAGGTCCCCAACTTCCTCAGCTGCTCAGCTCCCCCTCCCCCACCCCCTTCGCCTCTTGGTCTCCCTCTTGAGGCCACATATTGGTATTGCATCCGAGGAGGGTTTTTTTTTTTTTTTTAATGGTTTTGAAATAAGCTTTTAGAGCTCTGTGCAAGTTGGACCCCAAGCCTCGTACACATCCTGACGTCTCAGGCATAAATATGAGTGGACCTTGGCTGTGAGTGGCCCACTTTGCCTTAGAGCAGTCACACACCTGCCTTCCACCCTGTGCTCTCAGTATTCTCCTTCCATAGCGGATGCAGAAATGATTAAGGAAGTTCTTTCTGCTCTCCCGCTGCCTGAAGCCCTCGCTCTAGTTCACTGCTGTGCCCATAGAGGTGGCACTGACCCTGTCTCCAGGGGACATGACTGAGCAGATGCTGCTGCCAAGCTAGCAGCCATAGGAGGGCCTGAACTACTTTGAACATGAACAACCACTGATGACTTAAATGGATCACTTTCCTATAATGAAAAGGAAGTGGAGAAATGGAAAGGAAAATTCAAAGCAAAACCAATTCATGGAGGGTGGGTGTCATCTGAAGGAAATCCCCTGCTCCCTAGAAGTTTCCATCACCAAATTTACCAATCTGTTCATCCTAATGGCCACTTTGGTACCCCGGGCATGGTGGACTCTGTTAAGAGAGTCTGGCTGGCCCCTGGTATAACTACCAGAGCCCCTAAAGTGTGTTCAGCCTGCTCTTCCTGCCAGTCAGATCACCAACATGCCTTTGTTGGAAAAGCCTTTGGTGGGCGTCCTCTGGCTTACACACCTTGTGAGCGTTCTTTGTAAGGGAAGTGTCTCCTTTGGAGTGGTGTCCACCGAGGATCTGGAGGGATAGAGGAGGCAAAGGCAAGTCCTGTGTGACCCTGGAGGCATGACCCTCCCCTGCAAGCATGCCCATTCCTCCAGCCATGCATCCCTCCTCACCTCAAAACGGGGGAAGTGTCGTTCCTGGCAACATAGGGTGGACCTTGTCCTTGCAGGGATGAGACAGCTGTCCCTTTTACCGGCTCGTTCACTATTCTCCTTGGTCCTCACCATGTCCTGGCTAGGTCTGTGAAAGGAGTGAAGCAGGTAGAGAATACACTAGACGCTGCTGGCTGGCTGACTGGCTGGCTGGCTGGCTGGCTGACTGTGTGCTGGCATCAGTGCCTGCCTAGATAGAGAGATGGCTGGAACCTATAGGGTAGCCTGGTCACTCTTGGGCTCCACTTGTACCTTGTGTTCTTGGCTCTCCCTCAGAATGTGATGCCACAGAGCGGTCAGCTGTAGCACAAAGAGCAGCAGCAGCAGCAGCAGTGTTAAGGCAGCTCTTCTGTTCCGTGTCTAGGACTCCTGCCTTTGGGGTTGAAGGTATAATGTCCGATTCTGGCTCAGAATCCATGGAGGACACACACACACACACACACACACACACACACACACACACACACACACACACGGTAATGCAACACACAAGAGGTACTTTATTGAGCAAAATATAGCTTGGTGCCGAGGACCTAAAGTGCTGGCCCCGAGGCTGCGATTTGCAGGTGTTTTATACACTTTTAGGGTACAGGGAGTAAAAAGGAATTCCTGGGGTGGGGGGGAGTGAACCGAAAGTCCTGGGGCTGGGGTCCTGAAACCCAAGTGCCCAAAGGGAAGACACAGCAATCTTAGTCTTCGGTACCCATATGTTTCACGTATGGTCATGGTGACCGAGGTTAGGTCAGTGAATCGTGAGATGATATATCTTTGTGAAACCTGGGATAAGAGTCCAACCTGCGGCTGCTACATAATGTATGTCCTTAGTGGGTTTGGGCTCGAGAAGGAGAAAGGAGTCGGAGAAAATGGGTGATAAATCAAGAGACACAGAGAAATGAATTGAAATGGGAGCGGCGATGGCCCCTGATACTATTTTCCTTAGAAAAATCATGAAAGGAAAATCTGAGAGATAAGAGACCAAGCGGAGGTAAGAATTCTGAGATAGAAGGACGTGGCCAATAGTGGCGCTAGGACAGATAAAGAGAGACAGCAGGGAGAACTCCAAGGTTGCAGGAAACAAGAGAAAAAGCAGGGGGCCTCACCCCAGCCTTTATTGTGGATTGAGAGGTGATCAATGAATACGTGACATAGTACCTAGTTCTTAACTTTGGTTGCATAGACAATGAGAAGATCAGAGGAGGCGGGGATTCTCCTGACATGAGCTTTTCAGAGGAATGAGGTTTGACAAGGTGAGGGCTAAGCCTTTGTGGCTCAGGCCCAGGAATTCTCTTGCCCTTAGAACTGCCCATACATGGATCGTGAATGGATCTGATCAAGTATTTCATACATCAACCATACCCCCATGCCTGGTAGGTTATATATCCACCCCCCTTTTTTTTTTTACAAAAATTAAATAAGAGGGTATCCTGTTACAATGAAATTGTAAACTTAATCAACAAACAGGAATACTAGTGAGCTATCAGATAAAGAATCAAAAATGAATTCACAATCCAATTTCAAAATGAAGTATAACTTAGCAATACTGCTGTAAAAATGATAAGAATGATCTTCATTTCCATTTAGCAATGTCAAGCGTAACAATTTTCATCCTCCAAGATCACAAGTTATAATATAAAATAATAAGAAAATGATGTTCACTCCTTAGTGATCCTGAATTAAGGTGATAAAGTAATCATAGGACAGGTGCATGGACATATCATATTGCCCATGTATAGCCAGGATTATAAGAAGTTGTCACATCTTCAATAGTTAAAGAAAAAGACTTCCTCTCGAGATGAGAGGGAATCCTTGTCTTTCCCTTGTTCTGATTATGCGTAGTCTTTGGGATATATAATCCAAGATGCCTGCCACATAGAGATATGGTTGCAGGGTTGGTACCATGGCCTGTGAATGAGGGTGTCTGTAACCTGGTCGTGGTGGTTACAAAAAGGGATTTTTCCTTTGTGGGCTGGGACTCGAGAAGAAGGAGCAAGGAGTCTGAGAATATGGGTGAAGAATGACAGACAGAGACAAGTCAAAGTAATAGATAGGGCAGGCGTGATCCCCTCTGCTTTTTTCCTTGGTCAAAGAATTAAACTTAAAAAATTTAAATTTTTTTTAAATTTAAATTTAAAATTTAAATTTAAAATTAAAAAGAAAATATGAGAAGCTTGCAGACAGGTGGAAGTAAGACAGGTGGCCCAGAGAGGCCTTAGTAAAGAGACAGTAGTGAAGCTTTAAGATTGCTGGAACAAGAGAGGGAATCACGCCTTGACCCCAGGCTTTCTTGGGGATAGCCAGGATCAGTGACCAGATAAGAAAGCATAGATAATTCAGATTGGATGGGAAGGTAATGATGACACCTTTTGGGTGTGTTGACCTCAACCCGCCCTTTTACCAAGGAATTGGAGTCCTCACCAAATGTCAATGCACCAAATGTTAATGAGTTTGCATGGCTAGGTCAAGAGTCCACCCACAAATGTCAGAGTTCCAACCTTGTGTCTGAAGACACAATATCCATATATCAGTTATATTTCTTAGATGTGAATATGCTTGGAATGCTACATATCCCCCCTTTTTGTGTTAAAAAAATAAGATGAAGGGCGAGTGATATAAAAATATGAGAAAAATTTGACTCAAATTAAAAATATAAAAATCATGTAGCATCATCAAATGATACTTCCAGTGATTCAAAATAGACATCCAAAACATATTGTAAAAACTTTGGATGTAAAAAGGAAATGTGATTGTCAAGAACAATGAAGATTTAACTCTCAACTTATTGATAATTTGATAATGATGAAAATGAATGAAAAAAGTCTCATAATAAATTAAAAATAATGATAAAAAGTAATAAGAAAATAATCTTACTTCAAAATTTATGAAAAGAAAAACAACATAGGATAATCAAAATATTCAGAGAAAATAAAGTAAAAGAGCATCAAATCCAAATTGCTCAATTGAAATGAAAATGGTATAAAGATATTCTTAAAAATACTTTCTCTCTTTCTCCCCCCCTTTTTTGAATAGTATACCAAATAGATTAGCATGTTTTACATTTTTCAAACATTAGTGCAAACATCAATTCAAGTGTCAATATTCCCCAAAACATTACATTTTGATTTGTTGTTGAAACAAGAGTGAAGCTAATGAAGTGACATGGTAAGTTTTGGTTGTACATTTCTCATATAAGCCTTATTGGTATGTACAAAAATAAAATTTCAGATTCATATATCAGGATCAGAGCATTAGTCGTACTTACAATGTACTTCTAGTATTTCAAGGAAAATATATGGGAAAAATAATCTGAGAAAATGATCATGGAAAATGACCATGAAATGAATGCAAAATTTTAAACTAATGGCTCACCTTTCATGTGGCATAGCTGTAGCTGAGCCAATGTGTAACGTCAGAATTTACATTCAAACATGATTTCTATTTACCTAATCAATGTTGACCAAGATCGACATTGTAAAATTTTTACACAATTAGAAATGCAAAAATTAGTGCAAATTCTTAACAAGTACCAATATTCCCATTAACTTTACATTCTGATTTGTTGTATTAATATGCCTTATATGAAGTTTCTGAATGTCATTCAGGCTTTTTAAACAATATCTGCTCATTTCTATCCTTGCTGACCTCATGCCCTGTTTAAAAAAATAATAGTTCCTACATATTAAAAATTTGAATGTATTAGAAATATCTCTAAATCATATACCAATTCATGCTTGTCATTTAAACACTTGCACTTAGTATTAACTTTCCTTTTGACCAATTCCAGTACTTGTGATTAAACCTTATAACCTAATTCAGGCTATGGGCATTGAAACCCTGACTTCTATAGAAAGATAAGACCTTCATCCCTGAAGGCTTCTTTTCTTATGCAGCCTTCCCCCATCCCCACAGAACTCTGCAAGCCAAAACAGCATTAAGGAGGCTACAGATAGCCCCCTGCAAACAAGAAGCAGGATTTCTAGCTTGAGCTATAGCATGCAAAACTATTGGAAGCTCTCACCATTATAGAGCTGATTAAAACCCTTTATAAGCAAAATTTTTACACCATATGATTGGAAATTAAGAAAAGTATTACCTGCTGTTAAGAGCATACAAGGAGGATTGACTTATCTCTCAGTCTTTTGCCCTTCCCTTCACTTATGATACTAACAATATACTTAACTCACTTCCCTTAACTGACTTTTCTATCCTTGCTATCTTTCCCCTGCCTGTTGCTGCAGAAACAGACAGAGATATTCCATGTCAACCTCTGCCTCCACCCATGCTTAATGTAGTATTATGATCATTTTAAATTTATAGAAATAAGCAGGTAGAAAGGCTTCTCCAACAAAAATCAGTAATGATTCGAATAGTGGAGACTCAAATTTAATGCAGGCTATGGGCATTAAAATCCTGACTTCTATAGAAATTCAAAGCAGAATAATTCATACTGTGAATCAAGTTCCTTTGACTAAAGAATACGGGGCTAGATAACACTCAGACCTACAGGTCCGAAGGCAAAATCATTCTTATCAATTAAATATAAGTTTATCGCAAGGAATTTCTCTACTTGAACATTGCTTATTTCCAAAGTTGGGCAAGGCAGAAGCCAAAAATCGTAAAAGATACTCATGTACCATATCTCTGTGTTATCTACAGAAATTATCTAGCACAGGTAAATTGTGAAAGCTTAATAAGTAATGGTTAAACGCAGAACAAAACTTTAGCTTAAAGAGTGTTTTGAGGAGAGAATTCCTCACAAAAAGACTATAAGATCTTATCAAAGCATGAAAACCATCTCTCCAAAACCTAAAGGAAGACCAGCTTTAAAAAAAGGAGAGCACATGTTTGCAAAAGCAAAAGGCTTTTTTATCGGCAAAACTCTCCACCAGTTTAGCATACCTAAAAGAAACAAGCTTTTTAAAACACAGTCAGAGAATGCAGGAGGACTATTGTTTAAACATAAATGTATAAACCTGATATGTTTTTCATACAGATCTTTGCTAAGACATGGTATTACCATGAAGCAAAGTTTAAAAATTAAATTGTCTTAATTGGGATTAGACATGGCAAATTTATATAGGAATGTCTGATTATATTTCTTGATAGGAAAAGTTTTAAAGTTTAAAATCTTTATCTGACTTTTGTTACATGCTACAAGAGATATTTTATCTGTAATAATATTTTAAAATGAATTATAGTACATGTGTAGGTTAAATACCAAGGTATAAACAGTATTTTTCCAAGGCTTTTAGAGGTAAATCCACATGGACTCTTGCAACCATGTGACTCACTGCCACAAATATTTGGATCTGGAAAGGAAACTTCATCCAGCAGTTTTTTCAATTGATCCTGCCATATAGAGGGCAATACTCCTACACCTCAGGTTACAAGTTTTTATGACAAGTATTGAATATAATCAAAAGCAAAATTAATAATCAGTGCAATTTTTTAATTGACTAGCATCAATTGGCATATGCTTTAGAGAAATTTCTAATATATTCAAATTTTAAATATGTAGGTATCATTAAATTTTCAAACAGGATATAAGGTCAGCAAGGATAAAAATTAGCAGCCGTTATTTAAAAACCTGAATGAAGTTCAAAATTGTATGTAAGGCACATTATTGCAACTTTATCCAAAAGGCAAATTATTTAGAATCATTCAATCTGAAAAGAATATAAAATCAATTCTCAATATGAGACACATTCTCAACATTGCAAGGCATCAAAGTAAAAACAGTGCTGGAAGGCTTCAAATTGTTAATCAGCAGTAAATTATGAAGGTTATTAATTAATTTGTTAACCAGTAACAGTGACTTATGTGTGGTTTAGAATCGGCAACACTACCACTTGTTCAAATTGCATATATCGATCCTGAGCATTATTGCAGTCTAAAACCAATTACTAGTATCCAAGCTCAAATATTACTTGCACAATGTGGTCGATTTTGGCAACAGAATTTTGTAAAACGCATAGGCGAAATTGATAATTCCATTCATATTATCAAAATCTTTTCAGTCATGAATTTAAATTTGATAGTTTAAAAATGATAACGTCACTGCAATTGCTGTGCTTCCATTTACTGCATGTATTTAGGGTACAGCAGATATTGATGCATGCACAGTATAAGTTTATACAAAAGCAAAAGTTACATGCAGATAGGCTACTGCTTAAGATCACAGTACAAGCTGGTCAAATCAAATGTGATTTATGGTATAATGCTTTTATGATTATTGGTTTAAAACGTGAATATTAAACATCAATGTATGCCATATTGCAAAGCCAAGGTGAAATCATTATCAAAGGCAAATGGCCTTGAGGACACTGCTTTTTAGCAGACACAGATCACTTGCACTCTCTGACACATCAGAGTGCCAAGTCCATTATTCCTCAATATTTTATGGACACAAGGGAAATTGCCTATTATTATATGTTATTTTTCTTTTCTCATATTTTGAAGTATATTTCAAGTACTTTTAATACTCTAATCCTGAGCAATGAAGGTGCAAATTTTTCTCTTTATATGTACCCAACAGAATGAGATTATAAGAACATGACAGCATTTATTAAGTTGCAGGTGACTACCCTGGGAAACCATCACTGATTGCATAAAAAGAGAATGCAGAGGACACCTCAATGGTCCAGACAGCCAAAGCCACACACACAGACATATATTCCATAAGAGATGGATATATGTGGGCTGCTGAGGTTGGAGGTACTGCGACACGGTGTTTGACACCCTCATTCACAGGTGGCTAGGGTATCAAAGTGCAACCATATTGCCATGTAGCAGGCATCTAGGCGGGTATATCCCTAAAATGCATAATCAGTACAAGGGAGAATAAGGAAATTCCCCTTCATATCCAGACACAGTCATCTTTTCTTTGGCTATGAAAGCTCTGGCAACTTCTTATACTCCTAACTGTGTGGGCGATAAGCTAATGCACCTGTCCTATGTTCTATGGGGCTACTTCCTCAATAATTCAAGAAAATGAGAGTGAAAACTATTTTCTTATTACTCTTTGTCATTATTTTTAATCTTTTATGAAACCTTTATCTTTGATTTTGATTACTAAGTATTAAGATCACATTTTATTTTTATATTTTTTTTAGTCACAAATTTTGTTACATTTTTATATCACTCAACCTTCACTTCTTTTTATTTTTAAAACAAAAAAGGGGGATATGTAGCATTCCAAGCATATTCACATCTATGAAATATAAATGATTGAACGATTACTGTATCTTCAGGCACAAGGTTATACCAATGATATTCCTGGGTGGTCCCTTGAACTGGCCATGAGGCCTGTTGCCTAGGCCAAACTCATTAACATTATCAGAGTATTCCCTTGGGAAAGTGCGGGTTGATTAACATGATCAGAGCATTCCTTTGAGAAAGGGCAGGTTGAAATCCACACGCCCAAAGCTGTTACCTCTACCTTACTGACCAATCTTATTTGTCAGTGCTTGGTGATGTGATTGCTAGGTCCTTGGAAGTAAGGCCCAGACCAGATAGGAATAAAACCAGAGGCAACTTTGTGATAGGTCTCTTGGAACTTCCTCTCCCCTTTCTTGGACCTCTGCTCTGCTCCTAATCCTCTCTCTCTCTTTCTCTCTCTACCTGAATCTCTTCCTCCCCCGAGGCCCTAGCCCCTCTCGGCTATGTATTCTCTGCCCACTCTCCTTCTCTACCTCGTATTCCAGTGATCCTCATATTCTCCTTCCCAGAAGAATATCATAGGGGTTTGCCTGCCCTATTTAAACGCTGACTTGTCCGTGTCTGTCATTCTTCACCCTGGTTCCCCGATTTCCTACCTCTCCTCGGGTCCCTACCACAAAGGACAACCTACTCTTTGTAGACCCTGTTTATCAGGACTCTACAAATGCTGCCCTCAACATGGCAGGATCAACTTATCAATGTGCTGGAGTAACTTCCCTTCTAATACCCAAATAGCCAAAAAGGTTTAGAAGCAATTCACGTGGCTGGAGCAGTCCATTTGGCTTCACCTCTAGAAGCCTTGAAAAATACTGTTTACAACTTGGTACTTAACCTACAGTTACACTAGAATTCATATTAAAATTGTATTACAGATAAGATATCTCTTGTCCAGATATTCTGTAGTATATGACAAAAGTCAGATAAAGATTTTGAACTTTCCCTATCAAGAAATGTAATCAGACATTCCTATATAATTTTGGCATGTCCAATCTAAATTAGAACAATTTAATTTTTTTTATTAAATGTGACTTACTTACAGTATCTCCATATTTTAGCAACGATCTTTTGAAAGCCAGATTTTCACCCTTTTGTTTTACACATTAGCTTGCCTGGATTCTCTGGCAGTCCTTCAAAGAGTTTCTTGCAGCTGGTCTTTTGATATGCTAACATAGTGATATACTTTACTGAGAAGAGTGAAGCCTGTTGCCCTGGCTATCTGCAGGATAGCAAAATATCTGTTCAAACTAGGCTTTCCTGAATTTTAAAGTAACTCAGGATTATTTCATCGACTTACCAATTTTGATTAAGCCTGTGGTCTTAGTAGAAAAAGTTTTTAGAAATGATCTTTGCTGTAAAGTGACCTGATCCTTTGAAGTGTCCAGCTTTGCTGGAAGCAAAGCAAAGAGGTGTTCTTTCTTTCAAATGGAATTGCATTCAAATTCCTGAGGACGAAAGTTCAAGGCTTGTTCTGTCTTATTAAATCCTTCAAAATTTACCTGTGCCAGATAACTTCTGAGAGATAATGGGCACTTGTATTCCCTCATGATTTTTATTTTGTTCCTGCCATCACTTTTGAAAGAAGCAGTCTTTAAGTAAAGAAATCCCTGGCAATGAACTTAGAATCAATTGATACTAATGATCTGGCCCTGGAACTTGCTGGCCTTATCTAGCCCAGTATTCTTTAGTTAAAAGCACTTGATTAACATACTGAATCAGCCTGCTTAGAATTTCTTTAGAAGCCAGGATATCAATACCCATAGTCTGAACTAAATTTATGTTTGCACTTTTCGAATCTCTAGTTTTTGCTGGAGAAGTATTTCTACCTGATTTTTTTTTGTCTTTTTTATAAATTTAAAATGATCGTAATACTGCATTAAGTATTTGTGGAGGCAGAGGTTGAAATGAATGATTCTGTCTGTTTCTGCAGCAAGCAGACAGAGGAATAATAGCATGAATAGATAAGAGTCAGTTAAAGGAAGGGGGTTAAGTATTTTGTTTGTAGCATTAGTGGAAGGAAGGGCAAAAGACTGAGGGATAAGTCAATGCTTAATGCAGCATATTAATTAGAGTCCATTGGCTCTCAAGTGTAGGTATTGAGATTCTTAATCAGCCCTATAGTGCTGAGAGCCTCCAAGCATTTTGAATAGTACAGGGCAAGCTAGAAATCCTGCTTCCTTCTTTGTAGGGGCTATCTGCATCTTCACTAACACTCTTTTGACTGGTAGAGTTCTGTGGGGAAAGGAGCAGGATGCATTTGAAAAGAAGTATTAAAAGATGAAGGTGGCTGTAGGGAGCTAAAAGCCTCGAGGAAGTAACATCTTCTTGAATTTGTAAAGCTTTTTCTACCATATCATTGGAATGCTGGAATGGCTTTGTATATAATGCCATTTGCCTAATTTCCCATGTGCTGTTATTGACTTGTGGTATTTTCTGCTTCTCTTTCTTATACTGCCTCAATTTATCTCCATCTAGATCCAATTGTGGCACATTCAGAACATCCCTTGCTGGAAATTCAGGATACGCTTTCCATACTAGGTTGAGTAATGCTTCAAAGATCTTAATACCTTTCTTTTCAATGAAAGACATTAACAGTCTAATAGAATAGGTATGAGATGAGGTAGTTTGACCCATATTTCTAAAACAAAAGTCGTGTTTACCGCAGAGGCCACCTGCAGGTTTCGTCTTTTTTTGGCTCCGGGCTCCAATAATGCTTCTCAAGCTGTGCACACTTGAACTGATAAAGCCTGTAAGGGAGGTTTGTTCCTAAGCCGGGGGTGCCCATTATAACAGGCGTCCAGCGGCTGTCATAAAAAAGGATATTTATTTGTGGGTTTGGGCTCAAGAAGGAGCAAGAACTCTGAGAAAATGGGTGAAGAATACGGGACACAGACAAATCAATATTTTTTGGAAGGGAAGGCTTGAATCCCTGAGGACATTTTCTTCGGAAAGAGAATTAAAGGAAAATGTGAGAAGCAACGTGCAGACACGTGGTAGTAATAATTCCGAGATAGAAAGGACTGAGCATGCTCTCTCCTAGAAAGCCGTGACATTTTAATTATTCCTCTTGACCAAACATAGGTTTAGACTGCTACAGTGGAGTAGAGAGGATTTCCTTGGGTGGGGGGTGGGGAGTGAACAGGAACTCCTGGGGCTGGGGTCCTGAAACCCAGGTGCCAAAAGGGAAGACACATCAATCTTAGCCTTTGGTACCCAGATGTTTAACCTATGGTCATGGTGACCGAGTTTAGGTCAGCGAATCGTGAGATGATATATCTTTGTGAAACCTGGGATAGCAGTCTACCTGCGGCTGCTACATAATGTATTTTCTTAGTAGGTTTGGGCTTGAGAAGGAGAAAGTAGTCGGAGAAAATGGGTGATAAATCAAGAGACACAGAGAAGTGAATTGAAATGGGGAGTGACGATGGCCCCTGATATTATTTTCCTTAGAAAAATCATGAAAGGAAAATCTGAGACATAAGAGAGACGGCGGGGAAGTAAGAACTCCGAGATAGAAAACACATGGCCAAGAGTGGCGATAGGACAGATAAAGCAGAAAACAAGAGGAAGAGCAGCACTCCTCACCCCAGCCTTTATTGTGCATTGAGAGGTGATCAATGAATACGTGTCATAGCACGTAGTTCTTAACTTTGGTTGCATAGACAATGAGAAGGTCAGAGTAGGCGGGGATTCTCCTGACATGAGCTTTTCAGAGGAACGAGGTTTGACAAGGTGAGGGCTAAGCCTTTGTGGCTCAGGCTCAGGAATTCTATTGCCCTTAGAACTGCCCATATATTGATTATGAACGGACAGCCTTTAAATTTTAATTATTCCCCTTGACCATACATAGGTGTGGACTGCTACAGGGGAGTAGAGAGAGGAATTCCTGGGTTGGGGACGAGTGAACAGGAACCCCTGGGGCTGGGGTCCTGAAACCCAGGTGCCAAAAGGGAAGACACATCAATCTTAGCCTTTGGAACCCAGATGTTTAAGCTATGGTCATGGTGACTGAGGTTAGATCAGTGAATCGTGACATGATCTATCTTTTTGAAACCTGGGATAACATATCCTTGTGAAACCACATGACTAAGGACATGTCAACCTTAGTTCTTGGCACTAGGAGCCCATTCGGGATTAATCTGGAGGGCAAGTTCCCATGATATTAATCTGTTACTTCAAAGGTTAAGAAGAGGACCTTGTTTGGATGAGAGGGCATTTCTATGATCTAGGAGGTACACGAAGCTTCCTTTCCTTCCTTCTTTCTTTTCCTCAAATTTTTTGGTCCCCTTCCATCTCCTCCTTCCTTTCTCCATCTCTCCCTCCCATATGTCCTCCTTCCCTCCCTCTCCCCATCCTTCCTTTTCATTTCAGCTCAGTGGAGGACATTTGGCTAAGATGGGGCCTGGAACATCGGTTTGTCTAATCTCCCTCACTCCTCTCTGTCCAATAGAGGGCCCTCTCAGGCTTGCAGGCAGATTCAAGCAATGGGAGATTTTTCAGGGCCAGACTTGGCCCGCCAGGAATGAATGATACCCCTGCTCCATTTCCTTGCATGCTCAGGAGGTTCCCACCTCCTCCCCATGTCCTGGCTAGGTCTTGGAAGTAAGAGAGCCAGGCCAAGAATGCAGAGGAGGTTGCGGGTTTGCTTGCTGCAGGGAGAAAGGCCTGCCTTGAGGCAGAGCTGGATGAAGCATGCAGGGTAAGCAGGCCACTCTAGGCGATGCCATGGTGTGGTCAGGAGAAAGAGCAGCAGCAGTAGCATTAAGGCACATATCTGTTCTGCCATCGAAGCCTTGTTCCTGTCAGCCTAAATGGGGAGGAAGGAGATGGTCTCTGGGTGGGAGGGCATGCATCTTGTAGAGCTAGAAGTAAAGCTAATGCACCTTTCTTTCCTTTTGGTTTCTGTCAAAGGTTTTCTCCCTCCCCTTGCCTTCCTTCCTGCTTTCTTCCCTCCCTGGTGAAATGAAGGTCCTCTCATGAAGGTGCTTCTGGAAGGTAAGTGTAATGAATCCATTTCCGCTCACCCTCCTGGTGGTGGTGGATGCCAGCCTCTGGTCAGCAAGGTGGCAATCCCTCCTTCCCCAGGGGGTCCATACCGGGGTGGGAGGGAGTTGTGTGTCAGCATCAGGAGCAGTAATAGCAGCTGAATAGCTCCTCTGGGGACCTACCAAAGTCTCCCCTTTGGGGACTACTTTGGCGATTGCGGGCCATGTGATTTGCGGGTTTTTTCTTTGTTTTTGGCGAAGCTTCTTTAGACAGGTCTCCCCCAATATGAAGGCGAAGGGGAACACTGGGACTCCTTTGGGCATTGTAGGTCAATACCAAAGAGGGTTGTTTTTTTTTGTTTGTTTGTTTTGCCTCCGCCAAACGTGGGCTTTTTGTAAGGGATAGATGTGAGGCAAGGCCAGTCCCAGGTCGGAGGTGTGTGTGTGTGTGGGGGGGGGGCTGAGTCTTTTCCCCTGGCTGCTGGTGGTGTATCCCTTAATGTGCTTTTGGAGCCCGAACCAAGCTAGCTGCCAAGCTAGCAGCCATAGGAGGGCCTGAACAACTTTGAACATTAACAACCACTGATGACTTAAATTGATCACTTTCCTATAATGAAACAGAAGTGGAGAAATGGAAAGGAAAATTCAAAGCAAAACCAATTCATGGAGTGTGGGTGTCATCTGAAGGAAAACCCCTTCAGAGGAGGCGGGGATTCTCCTGACATGAGTTTTTCAGAGGAACGAGGTTTGACAAGGTGAGGGCTAAGCCTTTGCGGCTCAGGCCCAGGAATTCTCTTGCCCTTAGAACTGCCGATACATTGCTCATGAATGGATCTGATCAAGTATTTCATACATCAACCATACCCCCATGCCTGGTAGGTTATATATCCACCCCTTTTTTTTTTTACAAAAATTAAATAAGAGGGTATATCATATTGCCCATGTATAGCCAGGATTATAAGAAGTTGTCACATCTTCAATAGTTAAAGAAAAAGACTTCCTCTCGAGATGAGAGGGAATCCTTGTCTTTCCCTTGTTCTGATTATGCGTAGTCTTTGGGATATATAATCCAAGATGCCTGCCACATAGAGATATGGTTGCAGGATTGGTACCATGGCCTGTGAATGAGGGTGTCTGTAACCTGGTCGTGGTGGTTACAAAAAGGGATTTTTCCTTTGTGGGCTGGGACTCGAGAAGAAGGAGCAAGGAGTCTGAGAATATGGGTGAAGAATGACAGACAGAGACAAGTCAAAGTAATAGATAGGGCAGGCGTGATCCCCTCTGCTTTTTTCCTTGGTCAAAGAATTAAACTTAAAAAATTTAAATTTTTTTTTAAATTTAAATTTAAAATTTAAATTTAAAATTAAAAAGAAAATATGAGAAGCTTGCAGACAGGTGGAAGTAAGACAGGTGGCCCAGAGAGGCCTTAGTAAAGAGACAGTAGTGAAGCTTTAAGATTGCTGGAACAAGAGAGGGAATCACGCCTTGACCCCAGGCTTTCTTGGGGATAGCCAGGATCAATGACCAGATAAGAAAGCATAGATAATTCAGATTGGATGGGAAGGTAATGATGACACCTTTTGGGTGTGTTGACCTCAACCCGCCCTTTTACCAAGGAATTGGAGTCCTCACCAAATGTCAATGCACCAAATGTTAATGAGTTTGCATGGCTAGGTCAAGAGTCCACCCACAAATGTCAGAGTTCCAACCTTGTGTCTGAAGACACAATATCCATATATCAGTTATATTTCTTAGATGTGAATATGCTTGGAATGCTACATATCCCCCCTTTTTGTGTTAAAAAAATAAGATGAAGGGCGAGTGATATAAAAATATGAGAAAAATTTGACTCAAATTAAAAATATAAAAATCATGTAGCATCATCAAATGATACTTCAAGTGATTCAAAATAGACAACCAAAACTTATTGCAAAAAGTTTGGATGTAAAAAGTAAGTGTGATTGTCAAGAACAATGAAGATTTAACTCTCAACTTATTGATAATTTGATAAGGATGAAAATGATCTTCATACATAACATACCAAATCATCTGAGCAAATGATCTTGGGAATATGATTCCAAAATTAAAACAAAATTTTAGACTCTCTTTTCACTGTTTATGTGGCATGTTTGAAGCTGAGCCAATATGTAATATCAGAATTTACATTCCCAATGATTTCTCATTCCTGATCTAAATTGACTAAAACTCTCCTTGTACAGGAGCATAATTTTTCCACCATTAAAAGCTTTGTAAAAACATGAATGCCACAATTATTGTGAAATTTTTAACAAATACCAACATTCCCAAACACATTACATTCTGATCTGCAGTCTAAATACCCAGGATGATGATAATGAAGTGACATTTCAAGTTTTGGCTGCATATTTCGTATATCATCCTCATTTAAATTTCTGCTTTTATCAATAAACCCATCAACATGATAGCCAAGCAGATCACATTACCAATATTTGGAAAATTCATTCCACCAAACCAATGTTTGGGTAAATAGAAGCTTAAGTTCTTTTTCACATAGAAAGAATTTCTACAGTTTCTGGAACTTGTCGAATTTGGTGTAGCTTGTTCTTTCCTGGTTGTTAATGTATAATATTCCATGTGCTTTTTCTACAAGCTTATCCGTGCCTATTGTGTCCTATTTTCAATACCTACTCCAAAAAAGGAAAACTTAGATCATACTTTGCCCTTGCTCCATGTATGTGTGTGATAACTCGTTCCACCTAGGAGAGTCAATAACTGCGCGTCCACAGAAATTGTCCAACCTAGCGCACTCAGATGACCACTGAGGCTTTACTTTCAAATACCAGAACGTCTTCCAGTATTTGGATGGGAAGCCAATAGACCCCGAATCCAGTGGCCTGCCTGAATTCTGGGACTATTGGTAGAGAGCAAGAAACCGTTCCCATAAAGATATTACCCCAAAAGACAGGATTTCAGGACTAATGGTTAACAATGGTATTAACACTCAAGTACACCCACGGTGGTTGGCATGTCACGTCCACCTAGTTATTGGCAGGAACATCATCTTTGCATGGTTGTAAATGATCTTTTTCAATAACTTAGGTTCCTGATGACAGGTTTCAGAGTGCATTTTGGCTGATCTCTCATACCTTTTTTCCAGAGTCACATCAGGATCATCTGTCCATTAAACCTGCCTGTGTAGCATTTTCTGCCTGGCACCTCCCTTTTTGTTGTCAGAGGTATCAGATCTATGCTATGAGTGAAAGTTTTCGATCTCCTCCTCTTTGGAGAGTCATACCAATGTCTATACCCTCGGGGATAGCAGCATTTCTTACAATACTAGTAGTAGTTTTACAATGTATCCTTTTGACAGTATCATAGACATACAAAATGAAAGGTATACATTCACGTCTAAACAAGTGTAGCTATTTTGTTTTGATTCCATAAGAAAGACCTCGGAGTGTGGGATTTATCTGATGTCTTAGACAGACACAAGTGTGCTTTAGTCCTTCTGAGTTAGCATCCTTGCTCTTGGTTTGGGTACACTATATCAATGGATGTCAGCCGGACCAGTGTCCCACAGTAGCCTAATAGCTAATGTCACTGATAGTGTCACGTCAGTCTTGTGGAGTGATCTTAGTCACCGGTGAAGTGTCCTTCCAGCGTGCCTGGAGAGTGGCTGGCGTGTAGTTAGCTGATGTCAACAGCGTTGGTCTGCTTCTCTCCCTGGTCTTGTGTTGGCTGGCATGATGTGCTTTGTGGGTGACCAGATGTTTCCACTCTCTGTCAACATACAGACAAGACCTCGACCCAACGTGATCATCCCCTTGGGTCCCTCACAGTCTTAATTTCTTGGTAATATTCAACCCAATTCAGATCTATCCTACAATGTAATCTTTAGCAGGACATTCAAACTGTTATTGCAAAGTTTTAACTGATGTTCGTTTTAGAGTGTGGAAGAGGTAGATGGTTAGTGATACCGTTTCCACCCTTCTTTCTTATGAAAGTTGAAATGCCACAGCTGAACAAAATTGACTTTTAGATAAGTCTGATACGAAGAAAGACATGCTGTTGTTTGCCAATATAATGTACCCCTGAAGACAATGATCACATATACATTTTGGACAAATCGTACTGCAATAGGACAGTATTTATGGTACAGTCGTAACCTTCCCAATTGTACCATTTGATATTTGATCCTATTTGGGTAACGGGGAACAATTCCACAAAAGTAATTTTCAGTTCCTTGTTATGCCAATACCATTTGGAATTTTCAGGTATGTGATAACGTTTGATCTTATAACCAATACCCATCAATCTGTAGTCCAGAATATCTGTCAGGGACTTCACGATATTCTTCTGGAGGCAAATTGTGTTTCATACAATGACATGTGCGTGGATAGTGTGTTAGACCTGCCTATAGGGCAGTGATGATCTTTCCAGCTCATTGGCTGTTTTTTGCATGTGTCCTGTGCCAGACACCTCTGCAGTCTGTCCTTTTTCTGGTGAGATTTTCTTGCCATCGGATAGCTTGCATATAAGCCACGAGCTATCCAATTCAGCCCATTTATTGCTATGAAAAGCACTGCTATCCCAAGATGTTTGGAATAGACAACCGTGCACAATTATTCCTAAGTTCTGTAATGGCTTTGCTCACTTCTTCATTTGAGCTTAATGCCATCAACCAGGAGAGTAAGCATGTCCCATCCCCTTTCACCCTGGGACTCCTTTGGGCATTGTAGGTCAATACCAAATAGGTTTTTGTTTTTTGTTTTCCCTCCACCGAACCTGGGCTTTTTGTAAGGGATAGATGTGAGGCAAGGCCAGTCCCAGGTCGGAGGTGTGGGGGTGGGGACTGTGCCCTTTCCCCTTGTTGCTGGTGGTGTATCCCTTAATGTGTGTTTGGAGCCCGAACCCCAATTGCAGAGTGTGGCAAAAGCAAGGGCTCCAGCTGAAGGGAGGGGTGGAGGAAGGAGGTGTGTGGAAGAGCTGCGCAGGCCCAGAGTAAAAGGCAGGCCAGGAGGCTTGGAGCGCAGGCGCTCAGGGGCAGGCAGGTGGCACGCAGGCGCAGTAGGGGCAGGCAGGTGGCACGTGGCGGAGGGGGAGGGGAGCGGAAAGTTCCCGCCTTTTCTGTCAGAGCCTCCCTGTGTCGCTGTGCCTAGCATTAAGGTCCGCCAAGGCAAAAGACTGGAAGTTGCATGTGGACTGTGTGAGGTAGGGGAGCAGCACTTGGGCCGAAGTTGGTCACATGAGGCACCTCTGCCGAGGGGAGGAGGCTTTGGGGGTGGCTGCTGCCGCGGAGCCCGCCTCCTGCCTCTTCCTCTGGGTTCTTCAGTAGTCCCGCCTGCTGCCTGTACTGGTCAGCTCCATAGGCAGGCCTACCCCTGAAAGCTGCCCCTCCCTCTCAATTGCCCGCCTCCCACACTGCCCCTCCTCTCCCTGGGGCACACCCACCAGAAAGTCCCCTCCTTCAGTAGCCCCACTCCCAGGTCCCCAACTTCCTCAGGTGCTCAGCTCCCCCTCCCCCACCCCCTTCGCCTCTTGGTCTCCCTCTTGAGGCCACATATTGGTATTGCATCCGAGGAGGGTTTTTTTTTTTTTTTAATGGTTTTGAAATAAGCTTTTAGAGCTCTGTGCAAGTTGGACCCCAAGCCTCGTACACATCCTGACGTCTCAGGCATAAATATGAGTGGACCTTGGCCGTGAGTGGCCCACTTTGCCTTAGAGCAGTCACACACCTGCCTTCCACCCTGTGCTCTCAGTATTCTCCTTCCATAGCGGATGCAGAAATGATTAAGGAAGTTCTTTCTGCTCTCCCGCTGCCTGAAGCCCTGGCTCTAGTTCACTGCTGTGCCCATAGAGGTGGCACTGACCCTGTCTCCAGGGGACATGACTGAGCAGATGCTGCTGCCAAGCTAGCAGCCATAGGAGGGCCTGAACTACTTTGAACATGAACAACCACTGATGACTTAAACGGATCACTTTCCTATAATGAAAAGGAAGTGGAGAAATGGAAAGGAAAATTCAAAGCAAAACCAATTCATGGAGGGTGGGTGTCATCTGAAGGAAAACCCCTGCTCCCTAGAAGTTTCCATCACCAAATTTACCAATCTGTTCATCCTAATGGCCACTTTGGTACCCCGGGCATGGTGGACTCTGTTAAGAGAGTCTGGCTGGCCCCTGGTATAACTACCAGAGCCCCTAAAGTGTATTCAGCCTGCTCTTCCTGCCAGTCAGATCACCAACATGCCTTTGGTGGAAAAGCCTTTGGTGGGCGTCCTCTGGCTTACACACCTTGTGAGCGTTCTTTGTAAGGGAAGTGTCTCCTTTGGAGTGGTGTCCACCGAGGATCTGGAGGGATAGAGGAGGCAAAGGCAAGTCCTGTGTGACCCTGGAGGCATGACCCTCCCCTGCAAGCATGCCCATTCCTCCAGCCATGCATCCCTCCTCACCTCAAAACGGGGGAAGTGTCGTTCCTGGCAACATAGGGTGGACCTTGTCCTTGCAGGGATGAGACAGCTGTCCCTTTTACCGGCACGTTCATTATTCTCCTTGGTCCTCACCATGTCCTGGCTAGGTCTGTGAAAGGAGTGAAGCAGGTAGAGAATACACTAGACGCTGCTGGCTGGCTGACTGGCTGGCTGGCTGGCTGACTGTGTGCTGGCATCAGTGCCTGCCTAGATAGAGAGATGGCTGGAACCTATAGGGTAGCCTGGTCACTCTTGGGCTCCACTTGTACCTTGTGTTCTTGGCTCTCCCTCAGAATGTGATGCCACAGAGCGGTCAGCTGTAGCACAAAGAGCAGCAGCAGCAGCAGCAGTGTTAAGGCAGCTCTTCTGTTCCGTGTCTAGGACTCCTGCCTTTGGGGTTGAAGGTATAATGTCCGATTCTGGCTCAGAATCCATGGAGGACACATACACACACACACACACACACACACACACACACACACTCACACACACGGTAATGCAACACACAAGAGGTACTTTATTGAGCAAAATATAGCTTGGTGCCGAGGACCTAAAGTGCTGGCCCCGAGGCTGCGATTTGCAGGAGTTTTATACACTTTTAGGGTACAGGGAGTAAAAAGGAATTCCTGGGGTGGGGGGGAGTGAACCAAAAGTCTTGGGGCTGGGGTCCTGAAACCCAAGTGCCCAAAGGGAAGACACAGCAATCTTAGTCTTCGGTACCCATATGTTTCACGTATGGTCATGGTGACCGAGGTTAGGTCAGTGAATCGTGAGATGATATATCTTTGTGAAACCTGGGATAAGAGTCCAACCTGCGGCTGCTACATAATGTATGTCCTTAGTGGGTTTGGGCTCGAGAAGGAGAAAGGAGTCGGAGAAAATGGGTGATAAATCAAGAGACACAGAGAAGTGAATTGAAATGGGAGCGGCGATGGCCCCTGATACTATTTTCCTTAGAAAAATCATGAAAGGAAAATCTGAGACATAAGAGACCAAGCGGAGGTAAGAATTCTGAGATAGAAGGACGTGGCCAATAGTGGCGCTAGGACAGATAAAGAGAGACAGCAGGGAGAACTCCAAGGTTGCAGGAAACAAGAGAAAAAGCAGGGGGCCTCACCCCAGCCTTTATTGTGGATTGAGTGGTGATCAATGAATACGTGACATAGTACCTAGTTCTTAACTTTGGTTGCATAGACAATGAGAAGATCAGAGGAGGCGGGGATTCTCCTGACATGAGCTTTTCAGAGGAATGAGGTTTGACAAGGTGAGGGCTAAGCCTTTGTGGCTCAGGCCCAGGAATTCTCTTGCCCTTAGAACTGCCGATACATGGATCGTGAATGGATCTGATCAAGTATTTCATACATCAACCATACCCCCATGCCTGGTAGGTTATATATCCACCCCCTTTTTTTTTTTTACAAAAATTAAATAAGAGGGTATCCTGTTACAATGAAATTGTAAACTTAATCAACAAACAGGAATACTAGTGAGCTGTCAGATAAAGAATCAAAAATGAATTCACAATCCAATTTCAAAATGAAGTATAACTTAGCAATACTGCTGTAAAAATGATAAGAATGATCTTCATTTCCATTTAGCAATGTCAAGCGTAACAATTTTCATCCTCCAAGATCACAAGTTATAATATAAAATAATAAGAAAATGATGTTCACTCCTTAGTGATCCTGAATTAAGGTGATAAAGTAATCATAGGACAGGTGCATGGACATATCATATTGCCCATGTATAGCCAGGATTATAAGAAGTTGTCACATCTTCAATAGTTAAAGAAAAAGACTTCCTCTCGAGATGAGAGGGAATCCTTGTCTTTCCCTTGTTCTGATTATGCGTAGTCTTTGGGATATATAATCCAAGATGCCTGCCACATAGAGATGTGGTTGCAGGGTTGGTACCATGGCCTGTGAATGAGGGTGTCTGTAACCTGGTCGTGGTGGTTACAAAAAGGGATTTTTCCTTTGTGGGCTGGGACTCGAGAAGAAGGAGCAAGGAGTCTGAGAATATGGGTGAAGAATGACAGACAGAGACAAGTCAAAGTAATAGATAGGGCAGGCGTGATCCCCTCTGCTTTTTTCCTTGGTCAAAGAATTAAACTTAAAAAATTTAAATTTTTTTTTTCATTTAAATTTTAAATTTAAATTTAAAATTAAAAAGAAAATATGAGAAGCTTGCAGACAGGTGGAAGTAAGACAGGTGGCCCAGAGAGGCCTTAGTAAAGAGACAGTATTGAAGCTTTAAGATTGCTGGAACAAGAGAGGGAATCACGCCTTGACCCCAGGCTTTCTTGGGGATAGCCAGGATCAGTGACCAGATAAGAAAGCATAGATAATTCAGATTGGATGGGAAGGTAATGATGACACCTTTTGGGTGTGTTGACCTCAACCCGCCCTTTTACCAAGGAATTGGAGTCCTCACCAAATGTCAATGCACCAAATGAGTTTGCATGGCTAGGTCAAGAGTCCACCCACAAATGTCAGAGTTCCAACCTTGTGTCTGAAGACACAATATCCATATATCAGTTATATTTCTTAGATGTGAATATGCTTGGAATGCTACATATCCCCCCTTTTTGTGTTAAAAAAATAAGATGAAGGGCGAGTGATATAAAAATATGAGAAAAATTTGACTCAAATTAAAAATATAAAAATCATGTAGCATCATCAAATGATACTTCAAGTGATTCAAAATAGACAACCAAAACTTATTGCAAAAAGTTTGGATGTAAAAAGTAAGTGTGATTGTCAAGAACAATGAAGATTTAACTCTCAACTTATTGATAATTTGATAAGGATGAAAATGATCTTCATACATAACATACCAAATCATCTGAGCAAATGATCTTGGGAATATGATTCCAAAATTAAAACAAAATTTTAGACTCTCTTTTCACTGTTTATGTGGCATGTTTGAAGCTGAGCCAATATGTAATATCAGAATTTACATTCCCAATGATTTCTAATTCCTGATCTAAATTGACTAAAACTCTCCTTGTACAGGAGCATAATTTTTCCACCATTAAAAGCTTTGTAAAAACATGAATGCCACAATTATTGTGAAATTTTTAACAAATACCAACATTCCCAAACACATTACATTCTGATCTGCAGTCTAAATACCCAGGATGATGATAATGAAGTGACATTTCAAGTTTTGGCTGCATATTTCGTATATCATCCTCATTTAAATTTCTGCTTTTATCAATAAACCCATCAACATGATAGCCAAGCATATCACATTACCAATATTTGGAAAATTCATTCCACCAAACCAATGTTTGGGTAAATAGAAGCTTAAGTTCTTTTTCACATAGAAAGAATTTCTACAGTTTCTGGAACTTGTCGAATTTGGTGTAGCTTGTTCTTTCCTGGTTGTTAATGTATAATATTCCATGTGCTTTTTCTACAAGCTTATCCGTGCCTATTGTGTCCTATTTTCAATACCTACTCCAAAAAAGGAAAACTTAGATCATACTTTGCCCTTGCTCCATGTATGTGTGTGATAACTCGTTCCACCTAGGAGAGTCAATAACTGCGCGTCCACAGAAATTGTCCAACCTAGCGCACTCAGATGACCACTGAGGCTTTACTTTCAAATACCAGAACGTCTTCCAGTATTTGGATGGGAAGCCAATAGACCCCGAATCCAGTGGCCTGCCTGAATTCTGGGACTATTGGTAGAGAGCAAGAAACCGTTCCCATAAAGATATTACCCCAAAAGACAGGATTTCAGGACTAATGGTTAACAATGGTATTAACACTCAAGTACACCCACGGTGGTTGGCATGTCACGTCCACCTAGTTATTGGCAGGAACATCATCTTTGCATGGTTGTAAATGATCTTTTTCAATAACTTAGGTTCCTGATGACAGGTTTCAGAGTGCATTTTGGCTGATCTCTCATACCTTTTTTCCAGAGTCACATCAGGATCATCTGTCCATTAAACCTGCCTGTGTAGCATTTTCTGCCTGGCACCTCCCTTTTTGTTGTCAGAGGTATCAGATCTATGCTATGAGTGAAAGTTTTCGATCTCCTCCTCTTTGGAGAGTCATACCAATGTCTATACCCTCGGGGATAGCAGCATTTCTTACAATACTAGTAGTAGTTTTACAATGTATCCTTTTGACAGTATCATAGACATACAAAATGAAAGGTATACATTCACGTCTAAACAAGTGTAGCTATTTTGTTTTGATTCCATAAGAAAGACCTCGGAGTGTGGGATTTATCTGATGTCTTAGACAGACACAAGTGTGGTTTAGTCCTTCTGAGTTAGCATCCTTGCTCTTGGTTTGGGTACACTATATCAATGGATGTCAGCCGGACCAGTGTCCCACAGTAGCCTAATAGCTAATGTCACTGATAGTGTCACGTCAGTCTTGTGGAGTGATCTTAGTCACCGGTGAAGTGTCCTTCCAGCGTGCCTGGAGAGTGGCTGGCGTGTAGTTAGCTGATGTCAACAGCGTTGGTCTGCTTCTCTTCCTGGTCTTGTGTTGGCTGGCATGATGTGCTTTGTGGGTGACCAGATGTTTCCACTCTCTGTCAACATACAGACAAGACCTCGACCCAACGTTATCATCCCCTTGGGTCCCTCACAGTCTTAATTTCTTGGTAATATTCAACCCAATTCAGATATATCCTACAATGTAATCTTTAGCAGGACATTCAAACTGTTATTGCAAAGTTTTAACTGATGTTCGTTTTAGAGTGTGGAAGAGGTAGATGGTTAGTGATACCGTTTCCACCCTTCTTTCTTATGAAAGTTGAAATGCCACAGCTGAACAAAATTGACTTTTAGATAAGTCTGATACGAAGAAAGACATGCTGTTGTTTGCCAATATAATGTACCCTTGAAGACAATGATCACATATACATTTTGGACAAATCGTACTGCAATAGGACAGTATTTATGGTACAGTCGTAACCTTCCCAATTGTACCATTTGATATTTGATCTTATTTGGGTAACGTGGAAGAATTCCACAAAAGTAATTTTCAGTTCCTTGTTATGCCAATACCATTTGGAATTTTCAGGTATGTGATAACGTTTGATCTTATAACCAATACCCATCAATCTGTAGTCCAGAATATCTGTCAGGGACTTCACGATATTCTTCTGGAGGCAAATTGTGTTTCATACAATGACATGTGCGTGGATAGTGTGTTAGACCTGCCTATAGGGCAGTGATGATCTTTCCAGCTCATTGGCTGTTTTTTCCATGTGTCCTGTGCCAGACACCTCGGCAGCCTGTCCTTCTTCTGGTGAGATTTTCTTGCCATCAGATAGCTTGCATATAAGCCATGAGCTATCCAATTCAGCCCATTTATTGCTATGAAAAGCACTGCTATCCCAAGATGTTTGGAATAGACAACCGTGCACAATTATTCCTAAGTTCTGTAATGGCTTTGCTCACTTCTTCATTTGAGCTGAATGCCATCAACCAGGAGAGTAAGCATGTCCCATCCCCTTTCACCCTGGGACTCCTTTGGGCATTGTAGGTCAATACCAAATAGGTTTTTGTTTTTTGTTTTCCCTCCACCGAACCTGGGCTTTTGGTAAGGGATAGATGCGAGGGAAGGCCAGTCCCAGGTCGGAGGTGTGGGGGTGGGGACTGAGCCCTTTCCCCTGGTTGCTGGTGGTGTATCCCTTAATGTGTGTTTGGAGCGCGAACCCCAATTGCAGAGTGTGGCAAAAGCAAGGGCTCCAGCTGAAGGGAGGGGTGGAGGAAGGAGGTGTGTGGAAGAGCTGCGCAGGCCCAGAGTAAAAGGCAGGCCAGGAGGCTTGGAGCGCAGGCGCTCAGGGGCAGGCAGGTGGCACGCAGGCGCAGTAGGGGCAGGCAGGTGGCACGTGGCGGAGGGGGAGGGGAGCGGAAAGTTCCCGCCTTTTCTGTCAGAGCCTCCCTGTGTCGCTGTGCCTAGCATTAAGGTCCGCCAAGGCAAAAGACTGGAAGTTGCATGTGGACTGTGTGAGGTAGGGGAGCAGCACTTGGGCCGAAGTTGGTCACATGAGGCACCTCTGCCGAGGGGAGGAGGCTTTGGGGGTGGCTGCTGCCGCGGAGCCCGCCTCCTGCCTCTTCCTCTGGGTTCTTCAGTAGTCCCGCCTGCTGCCTGTACTGGTCAGCTCCATAGGCAGGCCTACCCCTGAAAGCTGCCCCTCCCTCTCAATTGCCCGCCTCCCACACTGCCCCTCCTCTCCCTGGGGGACACCCACCAGAAAGTCCCCTCCTTCAGTAGCCCCACTCCCAGGTCCCCAACTTCCTCAGGTGCTCAGCTCCCCCTTCCCCACCCCCTTCGCCTCTTGGTCTCCCTCTTGAGGCCACATATTGGTATTGCATCCGAGGAGGGTTTTTTTTTTTTTTAATGGTTTTGAAATAAGCTTTTAGAGTTCTGTGCAAGTTGAACCCCAAGCCTGGTACACATCCTGACGTCTCAGGCATAAATATGAGTGGACCTTGGCCGTGAGTGGCCCACTTTGCCTTAGAGCAGTCACACACCTGCCTTCCACCCTGTGCTCTCAGTATTCTCCTTCCATAGCGGATGCAGAAATGATTAAGGAAGTTCTTTCTGCTCTCCCGCTGCCTGAAGCCCTCGCTCTAGTTCACTGCTGTGCCCATAGAGGTGGCACTGACCCTGTCTCCAGGGGACATGACTGAGCAGATGCTGCTGCCAAGCTAGCAGCCATAGGAGGGCCTGAACTACTTTGAACAGGAACAACCACTG
The DNA here is from genome assembly GCF_027887165.1 of Monodelphis domestica. Taxonomy (NCBI): domain Eukaryota; kingdom Metazoa; phylum Chordata; class Mammalia; order Didelphimorphia; family Didelphidae; genus Monodelphis; species Monodelphis domestica. The sequence goes on from NC_077233.1 coordinate 293,706,501, forward strand.
ATGACTTAAATGGATCACTTTCCTATAATGAAAAGGAAGTGGAGAAATGGAAAGGAAAATTCAAAGCAAAACCAATTCATGGAGTGTGGGTGTCATCTGAAGGAAATCCCCTGCTCCCTAGAAGTTTCCATCACCAAATTTACCAATCTGTTCATCCTAATGGCCACTTTGGTACCCCGGGCATGGTGGACTCTGTTAAGAGAGTCTGGCTGGCCCCTGGTATAACTACCAGAGCCCCTAAAGTGTGTTCAGCCTGCTCTTCCTGCCAGTCAGATCACCAACATGCCTTTGTTGGAAAAGCCTTTGGTGGGCGTCCTCTGGCTTACACACCTTGTGAGCGTTCTTTGTAAGGGAAGTGTCTCCTTTGGAGTGGTGTCCACCGAGGATCTGGAGGGATAGAGGAGGCAAAGGCAAGTCCTGTGTGACCCTGGAGGCATGACCCTCCCCTGCAAGCATGCCCATTCCTCCAGCCATGCATCCCTCCTCACCTCAAAACGGGGGAAGTGTCGTTCCTGGCAACATAGGGTGGACCTTGTCCTTGCAGGGATGAGACAGCTGTCCCTTTTACCGGCACGTTCACTATTCTCCTTGGTCCTCACCATGTCCTGGCTAGGTCTGTGAAAGGAGTGAAGCAGGTAGAGAATACACTAGACGCTGCTGGCTGGCTGACTGGCTGGCTGGCTGGCTGACTGTGTGCTGGCATCAGTGCCTGCCTAGATAGAGAGATGGCTGGAACCTATAGGGTAGCCTGGTCACTCTTGGGCTCCACTTGTACCTTGTGTTCTTGGCTCTCCCTCAGAATGTGATGCCACAGAGCAGTCAGCTGTAGCACAAAGAGCAGCAGCAGCAGCAGCAGTGTTAAGGCAGCTCTTCTGTTCCGTGTCTAGGACTCCTGCCTTTTGGGTTGAAGGTATAATGTCCGATTCTGGCTCAGAATCCATGGAGCACACACACACACACACACACACACACACACACACACACACACACACGGTAATGCAACACACAAGAGGTACTTTATTGAGCAAAATATAGCTTGGTGCCGAGGACCTAAAGTGCTGGCCCCGAGGCTGCGATTTGCAGGTGTTTTATACACTTTTAGGGTACAGGGAGTAAAACGGAATTCCTGGGGTGGGGGGGGAGTGAACCGAAAGTCGTGGGGCTGGGGTCCTGAAACCCAAGTGCCCAAAGGGAAGACACAGCAATCTTAGTCTTCGGTACCCATATGTTTCACGTATGGTCATGGTGACCGAGGTTAGGTTAGTGAATCGTGAGATGATATATCTTTGTGAAACCTGGGATAAGAGTCCAACCTGCGGCTGCTACATAATGTATGTCCTTAGTGGGTTTGGGCTCGAGAAGGAGAAAGGAGTCGGAGAAAATGGGTGATAAATCAAGAGACACAGAGAAGTGAATTGAAATGGGAGCGGCGATGGCCCCTGATACTATTTTCCTTAGAAAAACCATGAAATCAAAACTATTAACAAGCACATGAAGAAGTGTTCCACATCTCTTATAATCAGAGAGATGCAAATCAAAACAACTCTGAGGTATCACCTCACACCTAGCAGATTGGCTAACATAACAGCAGAGGAAAGTAATGAATGCTGGAGGGGATGTGGCAAAGTAGGGACATTAATTCATTGCTGGTGGAGTTGTGAACTGATCCAACCATTCTGGAGGGCAATTTGGAACTATGCCCAAAGGGCGACAAAAGAATATCTACCCTTTGACCCAGCCATAGCACTGCTGGGTCTGTATCCCAAAGAGATAATGGACACAAAGACTTGTACAAAAATATTCATAGCTGCGCTCTTTGTGGTGGCCCAAAACTGGAAAACGAGGGGATGCCCATCAATTGGGGAATGGCTGAACAAACTGTGGTATATGTTGGTGATGGAATACTATTGTGCTCAAAGGAATAATAAAGTGGAGAAGTTCCATGGAGACTGGAACAACCTCCAGGAAGTGATGCAGAGCGAGAGGAGCAGAACCAGGAGAACATTGTACACAGAGACTAATACACTGTGGTATAATCGAACGTAATGGACTTCTCCATTAGGGGCGGTGTAATGTCCCTGAACAACTTTCAGGGATCCAGGAGAAAAAAAAAAAAAACACCATTCATAAGCAAAGGATAAACTATGGGAGTGGAAACACTGAGAAAAAGCAACTGCCTGAATACAGAGGTTGAGGGGACATGACAGAGGATAGACTTTAAATGAACACTCTAATGCAAATACTATCAACAAAGCAATGGGTTCAAATCAAGAAAACATCTAATGCCCAGTGGACTTACGCGTCGGCTATGGGGGGTGGGGGGGAGGAAAAGAAAATGATCTATGTCTTTAACGAATAATGCTTGGAAATGATCAAATAAAATATATTAAAAAAAAAAAAAAAAAAAAAAGAAAAACCATGAAAGGAAAATCTGAGACATAAGAGACCAAGCGGAGGTAAGAATTCTGAGATAGAAGGACGTGGCCAATAGTGGCGCTAGGACAGATAAAGAGAGACAGCAGGGAGAACTCCTAGGTTGCAGGAAACAAGAGAAAAAGCAGGGGGCCTCACCCCAGCCTTTATTGTGGATTGAGAGGTGATCAATGAATACGTGACATAGTACCTAGTTCTTAACTTTGGTTGCATAGACAATGAGAAGATCAGAGGAGGAGGGTATTCTCCTGACATGAGCTTTTCAGAGGAATGAGGTTTGACAAGGTGAGGGCTAAGCCTTTGTGGCTCAGGCCCAGGAATTCTCTTGCCCTTAGAACTGCCGATACATCGATCGTGAATGGATCTGATCAAGTATTTCATACATCAACCATACCCCCATGCCTGGTAGGTTATATATCCACCCCCTTTTTTTTTTTTACAAAAATTAAATAAGAGGGTATCCTGTTACAATGAAATTGTAAACTTAATCAACAAACAGGAATACTAGTGAGCTGTCAGATAAAGAATCAAAAATGAATTCACAATCCAATTTCAAAATGAAGTATAACTTAGCAATACTGCTGTAAAAATGATAAGAATGATCTTCATTTCCATTTAGCAATGTCAAGCGTAACAATTTTCATCCTCCAAGATCACAAGTTATAATATAAAATAATAAGAAAATGATGTTCACTCCTTAGTGATCCTGAATTAAGGTGATAAAGTAATCATAGGACAGGTGCATGGACATATCATATTGCCCATGTATAGCCAGGATTATAAGAAGTTGTCACATCTTCAATAGTTAAAGAAAAAGACTTCCTCTCGAGATGAGAGGGAATCCTTGTCTTTCCCTTGTTCTGATTATGCGTAGTCTTTGGGATATATAATCCAAGATGCCTGCCACATAGAGATATGGTTGCAGGGTTGGTACCATGGCCTGTGAATGAGGGTGTCTGTAACCTGGTCGTGGTGGTTACAAAAAGGGATTTTTCCTTTGTGGGCTGGGACTCGAGAAGAAGGAGCAAGGAGTCTGAGAATATGGGTGAAGAATGACAGACAGAGACAAGTCAAAGTAATAGATAGGGCAGGCGTGATCCCCTCTGCTTTTTTCCTTGGTCAAAGAATTAAACTTAAAAAATTTAAATTTTTTTTTAAATTTAAATTTTAAATTTAAATTTAAAATTAAAAAGAAAATATGAGAAGCTTGCAGACAGGTGGAAGTAAGACAGGTGGCCCAGAGAGGCCTTAGTAAAGAGACAGTAGTGAAGCTTTAAGATTGCTGGAACAAGAGAGGGAATCACGCCTTGACCCCAGGCTTTCTTGGGGATAGCCAGGATCAGTGACCAGATAAGAAAGCATAGATAATTCAGATTGGATGGGAAGGTAATGATGACACCTTTTGGGTGTGTTGACCTCAACCCGCCCTTTTACCAAGGAATTGGAGTCCTCACCAAATGTCAATGCACCAAATGTTAATGAGTTTGCATGGCTAGGTCAAGAGTCCACCCACAAATGTCAGAGTTCCAACCTTGTGTCTGAAGACACAATATCCATATATCAGTTATATTTCTTAGATGTGAATATGCTTGGAATGCTACATATCCCCCCTTTTTGTGTTAAAAAAATAAGATGAAGGGCGAGTGATATAAAAATACGAGAAAAATTTGACTCAAATTAAAAATATAAAAATCATGTAGCATCATCAAATGATACTTCAAGTGATTCAAAATAGACAACCAAAACTTATTGCAAAAAGTTTGGATGTAAAAAGTAAGTGTGATTGTCAAGAACAATGAAGATTTAACTCTCAACTTATTGATAATTTGATAAGGATGAAAATGATCTTCATACATAACATACCAAATCATCTGAGCAAATGATCTTGGGAATATGATTCCAAAATTAAAACAAAATTTTAGACTCTCTTTTCACTGTTTATGTGGCATGTTTGAAGCTGAGCCAATATGTAATATCAGAATTTACATTCCCAATGATTTCTCATTCCTGATCTAAATTGACTAAAACTCTCCTTGTACAGGAGCATAATTTTTCCACCATTAAAAGCTTTGTAAAAACATGAATACCACAATTATTGTGAAATTTTTAACAAATACCAACATTCCCAAACACATTACATTCTGATCTGCAGTCTAAATACCCAGGATGATGATAATGAAGTGACATTTCAAGTTTTGGCTGCATATTTCGTATATCATCCTCATTTAAATTTCTGCTTTTATCAATAAACCCATCAACATGATAGCCAAGCATATCACATTACCAATATTTGGAAAATTCATTCCACCAAACCAATGTTTGGGTAAATAGAAGCTTAAGTTCTTTTTCACATAGAAAGAATTTCTACAGTTTCTGGAACTTGTCGAATTTGGTGTAGCTGGTTCTTTCCTGGTTGTTAATGTATAATATTCCATGTGCTTTTTCTACAAGCTTATCCGTGCCTATTGTGTCCTATTTTCAATACCTACTCCAAAAAAGGAAAACTTAGATCATACTTTGCCCTTGCTCCATGTATGTGTGTGATAACTCGTTCCACCTAGGAGAGTCAATAACTGCGCGTCCACAGAAATTGTCCAACCTAGCGCACTCAGATGACCACTGAGGCTTTACTTTCAAATACCAGAACGTCTTCCAGTATTTGGATGGGAAGCCAATAGACCCCGAATCCAGTGGCCTGCCTGAATTCTGGGACTATTGGTAGAGAGCAAGAAACCGTTCCCATAAAGATATTACCCCAAAAGACAGGATTTCAGGACTAATGGTTAACAATGGTATTAACACTCAAGTACACCCATGGTGGTTGGCATGTCACGTCCACCTAGTTATTGGCAGGAACATCATCTTTGCATGGTTGTAAATGATCTTTTTCAATAACTTAGGTTCCTGATGACAGGTTTCAGAGTGCATTTTGGCTGATCTCTCATACCTTTTTTCCAGAGTCACATCAGGATCATCTGTCCATTAAACCTGCCTGTGTAGCATTTTCTGCCTGGCACCTCCCTTTTTGTTGTCCGAGGTATCAGATCTATGCTATGAGTGAAAGTTTTCGATCTCCTCCTCTTTGGAGAGTCATACCAATGTCTATACCCTCGGGGATAGCAGCATTTCTTACAATACTAGTAGTAGTTTTACAATGTATCCTTTTGACAGTATCATAGACATACAAAATGAAAGGTATACATTCACGTCTAAACAAGTGTAGCTATTTTGTTTTGATTCCATAAGAAAGACCTCGGAGTGTGGGATTTATCTGATGTCTTAGACAGACACAAGTGTGGTTTAGTCCTTCTGAGTTAGCATCCTTGCTCTTGGTTTGGGTACACTATATCAATGGATGTCAGCCGGACCAGTGTCCCACAGTAGCCTAATAGCTAATGTCACTGATAGTGTCACGTCAGTCTTGTGGAGTGATCTTAGTCACCGGTGAAGTGTCCTTCCAGCGTGCCTGGAGAGTGGCTGGCGTGTAGTTAGCTGATGTCAACAGCGTTGGTCTGCTTCTCTCCCTGGTCTTGTGTTGGCTGGCATGATGTGCTTTGTGGGTGACCAGATGTTTCCACTCTCTGTCAACATACAGACAAGACCTCGACCCAACGTTATCATCCCCTTGGGTCCCTCACAGTCTTAATTTCTTGGTAATATTCAACCCAATTCAGATATATCCTACAATGTAATCTTTAGCAGGACATTCAAACTGTTATTGCAAAGTTTTAACTGATGTTCGTTTTAGAGTGTGGAAGAGGTAGATGGTTAGTGATACCGTTTCCACCCTTCTTTCTTATGAAAGTTGAAATGCCACAGCTGAACAAAATTGACTTTTAGATAAGTCTGATACGAAGAAAGACATGCTGTTGTTTGCCAATATAATGTACCCCTGAAGACAATGATCACATATACATTTTGGACAAATCGTACTGCAATAGGACAGTATTTATGGTACAGTCGTAACCTTCCCAATTGTACCATTTGATATTTGATCATATTTGGGTAACGTGGAAGAATTCCACAAAAGTAATTTTCAGTTACTTGTTATGCCAATACCATTTGGAATTTTCAGGTATGTGATAACGTTTGATCTTATAACCAATACCCATCAATCTGTAGTCCAGAATATCTGTCAGGGACTTCACGATATTCTTCTGGAGGCAAATTGTTTCTCATACAATGACATGTGCGTGGATAGTGTGTTAGACCTGCCTATAGGGCAGTGATGATCTTTCCAGCTCATTGGCTGTTTTTTGCATGTGTCCTGTGCCAGACACCTCTGCAGTCTGTCCTTTTTCTGGTGAGATTTTCTTGCCATCGGATAGCTTGCATATAAGCCACGAGCTATCCAATTCAGCCCATTTATTGCTATGAAAAGCACTGCTATCCCAAGATGTTTGGAATAGACAACCGTGCACAATTATTCCTAAGTTCTGTAATGGCTTTGCTCACTTCTTCATTTGAGCTGAATGCCATCAACCAGGAGAGTAAGCATGTCCCATCCCCTTTCACCCTGGGACTCCTTTGGGCATTGTAGGTCAATACCAAATAGGTTTTTGTTTTTTGTTTTCCCTCCACCGAACCTGGGCTTTTTGTAAGGGATAGATGTGAGGCAAGGCCAGTCCCAGGTCGGAGGTGTGGGGGTGGGGACTGTGCCCTTTCCCCTGGTTGCTGGTGGTGTATCCCTTAATGTGTGTTTGGAGCGCGAACCCCAATTGCAGAGTGTGGCAAAAGCAAGGGCTCCAGCTGAAGGGAGGGGTGGAGGAAGGAGGTGTGTGGAAGAGCTGCGCAGGCCCAGAGTAAAAGGCAGGCCAGGAGGCTTGGAGCGCAGGCGCTCAGGGGCAGGCAGGTGGCACGCAGGCGCAGTAGGGGCAGGCAGGTGGCACGTGGCGGAGGGGGAGGGGAGCGGAAAGTTCCCGCCTTTTCTGTCAGAGCCTCCCTGTGTCGCTGTGCCTAGCATTAAGGTCCGCCAAGGCAAAAGACTGGAAGTTGCATGTGGACTGTGTGAGGTAGGGGAGCAGCACTTGGGCCGAAGATGGTCACATGAGGCACCTCTGCCGAGGGGAGGAGGCTTTGGGGGTGGCTGCTGCCGCGGAGCCCGCCTCCTGCCTCTTCCTCTGGGTTCTTCAGTAGTCCCGCCTGCTGCCTGTACTGGTCAGCTCCATAGGCAGGCCTACCCCTGAAAGCTGCCCCTCCCTCTCAATTGCCCGCCTCCCACACTGCCCCTCCTCTCCCTGGGGGACACCCACCAGAAAGTCCCCTCCTTCAGTAGCCCCACTCCCAGGTCCCCAACTTCCTCAGGTGCTCAGCTCCCCCTCCCCCACCCCCTTCGCCTCTTGGTCTCCCTCTTGAGGCCACATATTGGTATTGCATCCGAGGAGGGTTTTTTTTTTTTTTAATGGTTTTGAAATAAGCTTTTAGAGCTCTGTGCAAGTTGGACCCCAAGCCTCGTACACATCCTGACGTCTCAGGCATAAATATGAGTGGACCTTGGCCGTGAGTGGCCCACTTTGCCTTAGAGCAGTCACACACCTGCCTTCCACCCTGTGCTCTCAGTATTCTCCTTCCATAGCGGATGCAGAAATGATTAAGGAAGTTCTTTCTGCTCTCCTGCTGCCTGAAGCCCTGGCTCTAGTTCACTGCTGTGCCCATAGAGGTGGCACTGACCCTGTCTCCAGGGAACATGACTGAGCAGATGCTGCTGCCAAGCTAGCAGCCATAGGAGGGCCTGAACTACTTTGAACATGAACAACCACTGATGACTTAAATGGATCACTTTCCTATAATGAAAAGGAAGTGGAGAAATGGAAAGGAAAATTCAAAGCAAAACCAATTCATGGAGTGTGGGTGTCATCTGAAGGAAAACCCCTGCTCCCTAGAAGTTTCCATCACCAAATTTACCAATCTGTTCATCCTAATGGCCACTTTGGTACCCCGGGCATGGTGGACTCTGTTAAGAGAGTCTGGCTGGCCCCTGGTATAACTACCAGAGCCCCTAAAGTGTGTTCAGCCTGCTCTTCCTGCCAGTCAGATCACCAACATGCCTTTGTTGGAAAAGCCTTTGGTGGGCGTCCTCTGGCTTACACACCTTGTGAGCGTTCTTTGTAAGGGAAGTGTCTCCTTTGGAGTGGTGTCCACCGAGGATCTGGAGGGATAGAGGAGGCAAAGGCAAGTCCTGTGTGACCCTGGAGGCATGACCCTCCCCTGCAAGCATGCCCATTCCTCCAGCCATGCATCCCTCCTCACCTCAAAAGGGGGGAAGTGTCGTTCCTGGCAACATAGGGTGGACCTTGTCCTTGCAGGGATGAGACAGCTGTCCCTTTTACCGGCACGTTCACTATTCTCCTTGGTCCTCACCATGTCCTGGCTAGGTCTGTGAAAGGAGTGAAGCAGGTAGAGAATACACTAGACGCTGCTGGCTGGCTGACTGGCTGGCTGGCTGGCTGACTGTGTGCTGGCATCAGTGCCTGCCTAGATAGAGAGATGGCTGGAACCTATAGGGTAGCCTGGTCACTCTTGGGCTCCACTTGTACCTTGTGTTCTTGGCTCTCCCTCAGAATGTGATGCCACAGAGCGGTCAGCTGTAGCACAAAGAGCAGCAGCAGCAGCAGCAGTGTTAAGGCAGCTCTTCTGTTCCGTGTCTAGGACTCCTGCCTTTGGGGTTGAAGGTATAATGTCCGATTCTGGCTCAGAATCCATGGAGGACACATACACACACACACACACACACACACACACACACACACACACACACACACACACGGTAATGCAACACACAAGAGGTACTTTATTGAGCAAAATATAGCTTGGTGCCGAGGACCTAAAGTGCTGGCCCCGAGGCTGCTATTTGCAGGTGTTTTATACACTTTTAGGGTACAGGGAGTAAAAAGGAATTCCTGGGGTGGGGGGGAGTGAACCGAAAGTCCTGGGGCTGGGGTCCTGAAACCCAAGTGCCCAAAGGGAAGACACAGCAATCTTAGTCTTCGGTACCCATACGTTTCACGTATGGTCATGGTGACCGAGGTTAGGTCAGTGAATCGTGAGATGATATATCTTTGTGAAACCTGGGATAAGAGTCCAACCTGCGGCTGCTACATAATGTATGTCCTTAGTGGGTTTGGGCTCGAGAAGGAGAAAGGAGTCGGAGAAAATGGGTGATAAATCAAGAGACACAGAGAAATGAATTGAAATGGGAGCGGCGATGGCCCCTGATACTATTTTCCTTAGAAAAATCATGAAAGGAAAATCTGAGACATAAGAGACCAAGCGGAGGTAAGAATTCTGAGATAGAAGGACGTGGCCAATAGTGGCGCTAGGACAGATAAAGAGAGACAGCAGGGAGAACTCCAAGGTTGCAGGAAACAAGAGAAAAAGCAGGGGGCCTCACCCCAGCCTTTATTGTGGATTGAGAGGTGATCAATGAATACGTGACATAGTACCTAGTTCTTAACTTTGGTTGCATAGACAATGAGAAGATCAGAGGAGGCGGGGATTCTCCTGACATGAGCTTTTCAGAGGAATGAGGTTTGACAAGGTGAGGGCTAAGCCTTTGTGGCTCAGGCCCAGGAATTCTCTTGCCCTTAGAACTGCCCATACATGGATCGTGAATGGATCTGATCAAGTATTTCATACATCAACCATACCCCCATGCCTGGTAGGTTATATATCCACCCCCCTTTTTTTTTTTACAAAAATTAAATAAGAGGGTATCCTGTTACAATGAAATTGTAAACTTAATCAACAAACAGGAATACTAGTGAGCTATCAGATAAAGAATCAAAAATGAATTCACAATCCAATTTCAAAATGAAGTATAACTTAGCAATACTGCTGTAAAAATGATAAGAATGATCTTCATTTCCATTTAGCAATGTCAAGCGTAACAATTTTCATCCTCCAAGATCACAAGTTATAATATAAAATAATAAGAAAATGATGTTCACTCCTTAGTGATCCTGAATTAAGGTGATAAAGTAATCATAGGACAGGTGCATGGACATATCATATTGCCCATGTATAGCCAGGATTATAAGAAGTTGTCACATCTTCAATAGTTAAAGAAAAAGACTTCCTCTCGAGATGAGAGGGAATCCTTGTCTTTCCCTTGTTCTGATTATGCGTAGTCTTTGGGATATATAATCCAAGATGCCTGCCACATAGAGATATGGTTGCAGGGTTGGTACCATGGCCTGTGAATGAGGGTGTCTGTAACCTGGTCGTGGTGGTTACAAAAAGGGATTTTTCCTTTGTGGGCTGGGACTCGAGAAGAAGGAGCAAGGAGTCTGAGAATATGGGTGAAGAATGACAGACAGAGACAAGTCAAAGTAATAGATAGGGCAGGCGTGATCCCCTCTGCTTTTTTCCTTGGTCAAAGAATTAAACTTAAAAAATTTAAATTTTTTTTAAATTTAAATTTAAAATTTAAATTTAAAATTAAAAAGAAAATATGAGAAGCTTGCAGACAGGTGGAAGTAAGACAGGTGGCCCAGAGAGGCCTTAGTAAAGAGACAGTAGTGAAGCTTTAAGATTGCTGGAACAAGAGAGGGAATCACGCCTTGACCCCAGGCTTTCTTGGGGATAGCCAGGATCAGTGACCAGATAAGAAAGCATAGATAATTCAGATTGGATGGGAAGGTAATGATGACACCTTTTGGGTGTGTTGACCTCAACCCGCCCTTTTACCAAGGAATTGGAGTCCTCACCAAATGTCAATGCACCAAATGTTAATGAGTTTGCATGGCTAGGTCAAGAGTCCACCCACAAATGTCAGAGTTCCAACCTTGTGTCTGAAGACACAATATCCATATATCAGTTATATTTCTTAGATGTGAATATGCTTGGAATGCTACATATCCCCCCTTTTTGTGTTAAAAAAATAAGATGAAGGGCGAGTGATATAAAAATATGAGAAAAATTTGACTCAAATTAAAAATATAAAAATCATGTAGCATCATCAAATGATACTTCCAGTGATTCAAAATAGACATCCAAAACATATTGTAAAAACTTTGGATGTAAAAAGGAAATGTGATTGTCAAGAACAATGAAGATTTAACTCTCAACTTATTGATAATTTGATAATGATGAAAATGAATGAAAAAAGTCTCATAATAAATTAAAAATAATGATAAAAAGTAATAAGAAAATAATCTTACTTCAAAATTTATGAAAAGAAAAACAACATAGGATAATCAAAATATTCAGAGAAAATAAAGTAAAAGAGCATCAAATCCAAATTGCTCAATTGAAATGAAAATGGTATAAAGATATTCTTAAAAATACTTTCTCTCTTTCTCCCCCCCTTTTTTGAATAGTATACCAAATAGATTAGCATGTTTTACATTTTTCAAACATTAGTGCAAACATCAATTCAAGTGTCAATATTCCCCAAAACATTACATTTTGATTTGTTGTTGAAACAAGAGTGAAGCTAATGAAGTGACATGGTAAGTTTTGGTTGTACATTTCTCATATAAGCCTTATTGGTATGTACAAAAATAAAATTTCAGATTCATATATCAGGATCAGAGCATTAGTCGTACTTACAATGTACTTCTAGTATTTCAAGGAAAATATATGGGAAAAATAATCTGAGAAAATGATCATGGAAAATGACCATGAAATGAATGCAAAATTTTAAACTAATGGCTCACCTTTCATGTGGCATAGCTGTAGCTGAGCCAATGTGTAACGTCAGAATTTACATTCAAACATGATTTCTATTTACCTAATCAATGTTGACCAAGATCGACATTGTAAAATTTTTACACAATTAGAAATGCAAAAATTAGTGCAAATTCTTAACAAGTACCAATATTCCCATTAACTTTACATTCTGATTTGTTGTATTAATATGCCTTATATGAAGTTTCTGAATGTCATTCAGGCTTTTTAAACAATATCTGCTCATTTCTATCCTTGCTGACCTCATGCCCTGTTTAAAAAAATAATAGTTCCTACATATTAAAAATTTGAATGTATTAGAAATATCTCTAAATCATATACCAATTCATGCTTGTCATTTAAACACTTGCACTTAGTATTAACTTTCCTTTTGACCAATTCCAGTACTTGTGATTAAACCTTATAACCTAATTCAGGCTATGGGCATTGAAACCCTGACTTCTATAGAAAGATAAGACCTTCATCCCTGAAGGCTTCTTTTCTTATGCAGCCTTCCCCCATCCCCACAGAACTCTGCAAGCCAAAACAGCATTAAGGAGGCTACAGATAGCCCCCTGCAAACAAGAAGCAGGATTTCTAGCTTGAGCTATAGCATGCAAAACTATTGGAAGCTCTCACCATTATAGAGCTGATTAAAACCCTTTATAAGCAAAATTTTTACACCATATGATTGGAAATTAAGAAAAGTATTACCTGCTGTTAAGAGCATACAAGGAGGATTGACTTATCTCTCAGTCTTTTGCCCTTCCCTTCACTTATGATACTAACAATATACTTAACTCACTTCCCTTAACTGACTTTTCTATCCTTGCTATCTTTCCCCTGCCTGTTGCTGCAGAAACAGACAGAGATATTCCATGTCAACCTCTGCCTCCACCCATGCTTAATGTAGTATTATGATCATTTTAAATTTATAGAAATAAGCAGGTAGAAAGGCTTCTCCAACAAAAATCAGTAATGATTCGAATAGTGGAGACTCAAATTTAATGCAGGCTATGGGCATTAAAATCCTGACTTCTATAGAAATTCAAAGCAGAATAATTCATACTGTGAATCAAGTTCCTTTGACTAAAGAATACGGGGCTAGATAACACTCAGACCTACAGGTCCGAAGGCAAAATCATTCTTATCAATTAAATATAAGTTTATCGCAAGGAATTTCTCTACTTGAACATTGCTTATTTCCAAAGTTGGGCAAGGCAGAAGCCAAAAATCGTAAAAGATACTCATGTACCATATCTCTGTGTTATCTACAGAAATTATCTAGCACAGGTAAATTGTGAAAGCTTAATAAGTAATGGTTAAACGCAGAACAAAACTTTAGCTTAAAGAGTGTTTTGAGGAGAGAATTCCTCACAAAAAGACTATAAGATCTTATCAAAGCATGAAAACCATCTCTCCAAAACCTAAAGGAAGACCAGCTTTAAAAAAGGGAGAGCACATGTTTGCAAAAGCAAAAGGCTTTTTTATCGGCAAAACTCTCCACCAGTTTAGCATACCTAAAAGAAACAAGCTTTTTAAAACACAGTCAGAGAATGCAGGAGGACTATTGTTTAAACATAAATGTATAAACCTGATATGTTTTTCATACAGATCTTTGCTAAGACATGGTATTACCATGAAGCAAAGTTTAAAAATTAAATTGTCTTAATTGGGATTAGACATGGCAAATTTATATAGGAATGTCTGATTATATTTCTTGATAGGAAAAGTTTTAAAGTTTAAAATCTTTATCTGACTTTTGTTACATGCTACAAGAGATATTTTATCTGTAATAATATTTTAAAATGAATTATAGTACATGTGTAGGTTAAATACCAAGGTATAAACAGTATTTTTCCAAGGCTTTTAGAGGTAAATCCACATGGACTCTTGCAACCATGTGACTCACTGCCACAACTATTTGGATCTGGAAAGGAAACTTCATCCAGCAGTTTTTTCAATTGATCCTGCCATATAGAGGGCAATACTCCTACACCTCAGGTTACAAGTTTTTATGACAAGTATTGAATATAATCAAAAGCAAAATTAATAATCAGTGCAATTTTTTAATTGACTAGCATCAATTGGCATATGCTTTAGAGAAATTTCTAATATATTCAAATTTTAAATATGTAGGTATCATTAAATTTTCAAACAGGATATAAGGTCAGCAAGGATAAAAATTAGCAGCCGTTATTTAAAAACCTGAATGAAGTTCAAAATTGTATGTAAGGCACATTATTGCAACTTTATCCAAAAGGCAAATTATTTAGAATCATTCAATCTGAAAAGAATATAAAATCAATTCTCAATATGAGACACATTCTCAACATTGCAAGGCATCAAAGTAAAAACAGTGCTGGAAGGCTTCAAATTGTTAATCAGCAGTAAATTATGAAGGTTATTAATTAATTTGTTAACCAGTAACAGTGACTTATGTGTGGTTTAGAATCGGCAACACTACCACTTGTTCAAATTGCATATATCGATCCTGAGCATTATTGCAGTCTAAAACCAATTACTAGTATCCAAGCTCAAATATTACTTGCACAATGTGGTCGATTTTGGCAACAGAATTTTGTAAAACGCATAGGCGAAATTGATAATTCCATTCATATTATCAAAAGCTTTTCAGTCATGAATTTAAATTTGATAGTTTAAAAATGATAACGTCACTGCAATTGCTGTGCTTCCATTTACTGCATGTATTTAGGGTACAGCAGATATTGATGCATGCACAGTATAAGTTTATACAAAAGCAAAAGTTACATGCAGATAGGCTACTGCTTAAGATCACAGTACAAGCTGGTCAAATCAAATGTGATTTATGGTATAATGCTTTTATGATTATTGGTTTAAAACGTGAATATTAAACATCAATGTATGCCATATTGCAAAGCCAAGGTGAAATCATTATCAAAGGCAAATGGCCTTGAGGACACTGCTTTTTAGCAGACACAGATCACTTGCACTCTCTGACACATCAGAGTGCCAAGTCCATTATTCCTCAATATTTTATGGACACAAGGGAAATTGCCTATTATTATATGTTATTTTTCTTTTCTCATATTTTGAAGTATATTTCAAGTACTTTTAATACTCTAATCCTGAGCAATGAAGGTGCAAATTTTTCTCTTTATATGTACCCAACAGAATGAGATTATAAGAACATGACAGCATTTATTAAGTTGCAGGTGACTACCCTGGGAAACCATCACTGATTGCATAAAAAGAGAATGCAGAGGACACCTCAATGGTCCAGACAGCCAAAGCCACACACACAGACATATATTCCATAAGAGATGGATATATGTGGGCTGCTGAGGTTGGAGGTACTGCGACACGGTGTTTGACACCCTCATTCACAGGTGGCTAGGGTATCAAAGTGCAACCATATTGCCATGTAGCAGGCATCTAGGCGGGTATATCCCTAAAATGCATAATCAGTACAAGGGAGAATAAGGAAATTCCCCTTCATATCCAGACACAGTCATCTTTTCTTTGGCTATGAAAGCTCTGGCAACTTCTTATACTCCTAACTGTGTGGGCGATAAGCTAATGCACCTGTCCTATGTTCTATGGGGCTACTTCCTCAATAATTCAAGAAAATGAGAGTGAAAACTATTTTCTTATTACTCTTTGTCATTATTTTTAATCTTTTATGAAACCTTTATCTTTGATTTTGATTACTAAGTATTAAGATCACATTTTATTTTTATATTTTTTTTAGTCACAAATTTTGTTACATTTTTATATCACTCAACCTTCACTTCTTTTTATTTTTAAAACAAAAAAGGGGGATATGTAGCATTCCAAGCATATTCACATCTATGAAATATAAATGATTGAACGATTACTGTATCTTCAGGCACAAGGTTATACCAATGATATTCCTGGGTGGTCCCTTGAACTGGCCATGAGGCCTGTTGCCTAGGCCAAACTCATTAACATTATCAGAGTATTCCCTTGGGAAAGTGCGGGTTGATTAACATGATCAGAGCATTCCTTTGAGAAAGGGCAGGTTGAAATCCACACGCCCAAAGCTGTTACCTCTACCTTACCGACCAATCTTATTTGTCAGTGCTTGGTGATGTGATTGCTAGGTCCTTGGAAGTAAGGCCCAGACCAGATAGGAATAAAACCAGAGGCAACTTTGTGATAGGTCTCTTGGAACTTCCTCTCCCCTTTCTTGGACCTCTGCTCTGCTCCTAATCCTCTCTCTCTCTTTCTCTCTCTACCTGAATCTCTTCCTCCCCCGAGGCCCTAGCCCCTCTCGGCTATGTATTCTCTGCCCACTCTCCTTCTCTACCTCGTATTCCAGTGATCCTCATATTCTCCTTCCCAGAAGAATATCATAGGGGTTTGCCTGCCCTATTTAAACGCTGACTTGTCCGTGTCTGTCATTCTTCACCCTGGTTCCCCGATTTCCTACCTCTCCTCGGGTCCCTACCACAAAGGACAACCTACTCTTTGTAGACCCTGTTTATCAGGACTCTACAAATGCTGCCCTCAACATGGCAGGATCAACTTATCAATGTGCTGGAGTAACTTCCCTTCTAATACCCAAATAACCAAAGAGGTTTAGAAGCAATTCACGTGGCTGGAGCAGTCCATTTGGCTTCACCTC
Source organism: Monodelphis domestica (assembly GCF_027887165.1). NCBI lineage: Eukaryota > Metazoa > Chordata > Mammalia > Didelphimorphia > Didelphidae > Monodelphis > Monodelphis domestica. The sequence goes on from NC_077233.1 coordinate 293,723,230, forward strand.
TAGAAGCCTTGAAAAATACTGTTTACAACTTGGTACTTAACCTACAGTTACACTAGAATTCATATTAAAATTGTATTACAGATAAGATATCTCTTGTCCAGATATTCTGTAGTATATGACAAAAGTCAGATAAAGATTTTGAACTTTCCCTATCAAGAAATGTAATCAGACATTCCTATATAATTTTGGCATGTCCAATCTAAATTAGAACAATTTAATTTTTTTTATTAAATGTGACTTACTTACAGTATCTCCATATTTTAGCAACGATCTTTTGAAAGCCAGATTTTCACCCTTTTGTTTTACACATTAGCTTGCCTGGATTCTCTGGCAGTCCTTCAAAGAGTTTCTTGCAGCTGGTCTTTTGATATGCTAACATAGTGATATACTTTACTGAGAAGAGTGAAGCCTGTTGCCCTGGCTATCTGCAGGATAGCAAAATATCTGTTCAAACTAGGCTTTCCTGAATTTTAAAGTAACTCAGGATTATTTCATCGACTTACCAATTTTGATTAAGCCTGTGGTCTTAGTAGAAAAAGTTTTTAGAAATGATCTTTGCTGTAAAGTGACCTGATCCTTTGAAGTGTCCAGCTTTGCTGGAAGCAAAGCAAAGAGGTGTTCTTTCTTTCAAATGGAATTGCATTCAAATTCCTGAGGACGAAAGTTCAAGGCTTGTTCTGTCTTATTAAATCCTTCAAAATTTACCTGTGCCAGATAACTTCTGAGAGATAATGGGCACTTGTATTCCCTCATGATTTTTATTTTGTTCCTGCCATCACTTTTGAAAGAAGCAGTCTTTAAGTAAAGAAATCCCTGGCAATGAACTTAGAATCAATTGATACTAATGATCTGGCCCTGGAACTTGCTGGCCTTATCTAGCCCAGTATTCTTTAGTTAAAAGCACTTGATTAACATACTGAATCAGCCTGCTTAGAATTTCTTTAGAAGCCAGGATATCAATACCCATAGTCTGAACTAAATTTATGTTTGCACTTTTCGAATCTCTAGTTTTTGCTGGAGAAGTATTTCTACCTGATTTTTTTTGTCTTTTTTATAAATTTAAAATGATCGTAATACTGCATTAAGTATTTGTGGAGGCAGAGGTTGAAATGAACGATTCTGTCTGTTTCTGCAGCAAGCAGACAGAGGAATAATAGCATGAATAGATAAGAGTCAGTTAAAGGAAGGGGGTTAAGTATTTTGTTTGTAGCATTAGTGGAAGGAAGGGCAAAAGACTGAGGGATAAGTCAATGCTTAATGCAGCATATTAATTAGAGTCCATTGGCTCTCAAGTGTAGGTATTGAGATTCTTAATCAGCCCTATAGTGCTGAGAGCCTCCAAGCATTTTGAATAGTACAGGGCAAGCTAGAAATCCTGCTTCCTTCTTTGTAGGGGCTATCTGCATCTTCACTAACACTCTTTTGACTGGTAGAGTTCTGTGGGGAAAGGAGCAGGATGCATTTGAAAAGAAGTATTAAAAGATGAAGGTGGCTGTAGGGAGCTAAAAGCCTCGAGGAAGTAACATCTTCTTGAATTTGTAAAGCTTTTTCTACCATATCATTGGAATGCTGGAATGGCTTTGTATATAATGCCATTTGCCTAATTTCCCATGTGCTGTTATTGACTTGTGGTATTTTCTGCTTCTCTTTCTTATACTGCCTCAATTTATCTCCATCTAGATCCAATTGTGGCACATTCAGAACATCCCTTGCTGGAAATTCAGGATACGCTTTCCATACTAGGTTGAGTAATGCTTCAAAGATCTTAATACCTTTCTTTTCAATGAAAGACATTAACAGTCTAATAGAATAGGTATGAGATGAGGTAGTTTGACCCATATTTCTAAAACAAAAGTCGTGTTTACCGCAGAGGCCACCTGCAGGTTTCGTCTTTTTTTGGCTCCGGGCTCCAATAATGCTTCTCAAGCTGTGCACACTTGAACTGATAAAGCCTGTAAGGGAGGTTTGTTCCTAAGCCGGGGGTGCCCATTATAACAGGCGTCCAGCGGCTGTCATAAAAAAGGATATTTATTTGTGGGTTTGGGCTCAAGAAGGAGCAAGAACTCTGAGAAAATGGGTGAAGAATACGGGACACAGACAAATCAATATTTTTTGGAAGGGAAGGCTTGAATCCCTGAGGACATTTTCTTCGGAAAGAGAATTAAAGGAAAATGTGAGAAGCAACGTGCAGACACGTGGTAGTAATAATTCCGAGATAGAAAGGACTGAGCATGCTCTCTCCTAGAAAGCCGTGACATTTTAATTATTCCTCTTGACCAAACATAGGTTTAGACTGCTACAGTGGAGTAGAGAGGATTTCCTTGGGTGGGGGGTGGGGAGTGAACAGGAACTCCTGGGGCTGGGGTCCTGAAACCCAGGTGCCAAAAGGGAAGACACATCAATCTTAGCCTTTGGTACCCAGATGTTTAACCTATGGTCATGGTGACCGAGTTTAGGTCAGCGAATCGTGAGATGATATATCTTTGTGAAACCTGGGATAGCAGTCTACCTGCGGCTGCTACATAATGTATTTTCTTAGTAGGTTTGGGCTTGAGAAGGAGAAAGTAGTCGGAGAAAATGGGTGATAAATCAAGAGACACAGAGAAGTGAATTGAAATGGGGAGTGACGATGGCCCCTGATATTATTTTCCTTAGAAAAATCATGAAAGGAAAATCTGAGACATAAGAGAGACGGCGGGGAAGTAAGAACTCCGAGATAGAAAACACATGGCCAAGAGTGGCGATAGGACAGATAAAGCAGAAAACAAGAGGAAGAGCAGCACTCCTCACCCCAGCCTTTATTGTGCATTGAGAGGTGATCAATGAATACGTGTCATAGCACGTAGTTCTTAACTTTGGTTGCATAGACAATGAGAAGGTCAGAGTAGGCGGGGATTCTCCTGACATGAGCTTTTCAGAGGAACGAGGTTTGACAAGGTGAGGGCTAAGCCTTTGTGGCTCAGGCTCAGGAATTCTATTGCCCTTAGAACTGCCCATATATTGATTATGAACGGACAGCCTTTAAATTTTAATTATTCCCCTTGACCATACATAGGTGTGGACTGCTACAGGGGAGTAGAGAGAGGAATTCCTGGGTTGGGGACGAGTGAACAGGAACCCCTGGGGCTGGGGTCCTGAAACCCAGGTGCCAAAAGGGAAGACACATCAATCTTAGCCTTTGGAACCCAGATGTTTAAGCTATGGTCATGGTGACTGAGGTTAGATCAGTGAATCGTGACATGATCTATCTTTTTGAAACCTGGGATAACATATCCTTGTGAAACCACATGACTAAGGACATGTCAACCTTAGTTCTTGGCACTAGGAGCCCATTCGGGATTAATCTGGAGGGCAAGTTCCCATGATATTAATCTGTTACTTCAAAGGTTAAGAAGAGGACCTTGTTTGGATGAGAGGGCATTTCTATGATCTAGGAGGTACACGAAGCTTCCTTTCCTTCCTTCTTTCTTTTCCTCAAATTTTTTGGTCCCCTTCCATCTCCTCCTTCCTTTCTCCATCTCTCCCTCCCATATGTCCTCCTTCCCTCCCTCTCCCCATCCTTCCTTTTCATTTCAGCTCAGTGGAGGACATTTGGCTAAGATGGGGCCTGGAACATCGGTTTGTCTAATCTCCCTCACTCCTCTCTGTCCAATAGAGGGCCCTCTCAGGCTTGCAGGCAGATTCAAGCAATGGGAGATTTTTCAGGGCCAGACTTGGCCCGCCAGGAATGAATGATACCCCTGCTCCATTTCCTTGCATGCTCAGGAGGTTCCCACCTCCTCCCCATGTCCTGGCTAGGTCTTGGAAGTAAGAGAGCCAGGCCAAGAATGCAGAGGAGGTTGCGGGTTTGCTTGCTGCAGGGAGAAAGGCCTGCCTTGAGGCAGAGCTGGATGAAGCATGCAGGGTAAGCAGGCCACTCTAGGCGATGCCATGGTGTGGTCAGGAGAAAGAGCAGCAGCAGTAGCATTAAGGCACATATCTGTTCTGCCATCGAAGCCTTGTTCCTGTCAGCCTAAATGGGGAGGAAGGAGATGGTCTCTGGGTGGGAGGGCATGCATCTTGTAGAGCTAGAAGTAAAGCTAATGCACCTTTCTTTCCTTTTGGTTTCTGTCAAAGGTTTTCTCCCTCCCCTTGCCTTCCTTCCTGCTTTCTTCCCTCCCTGGTGAAATGAAGGTCCTCTCATGAAGGTGCTTCTGGAAGGTAAGTGTAATGAATCCATTTCCGCTCACCCTCCTGGTGGTGGTGGATGCCAGCCTCTGGTCAGCAAGGTGGCAATCCCTCCTTCCCCAGGGGGTCCATACCGGGGTGGGAGGGAGTTGTGTGTCAGCATCAGGAGCAGTAATAGCAGCTGAATAGCTCCTCTGGGGACCTACCAAAGTCTCCCCTTTGGGGACTACTTTGGCGATTGCGGGCCATGTGATTTGCGGGTTTTTTCTTTGTTTTTGGCGAAGCTTCTTTAGACAGGTCTCCCCCAATCTGAAGGCGAAGGGGAACACTGGGACTCCTTTGGGCATTGTAGGTCAATACCAAAGAGGGTTGTTTTTTTTTGTTTGTTTGTTTTGCCTCCGCCAAACGTGGGCTTTTTGTAAGGGATAGATGTGAGGCAAGGCCAGTCCCAGGTCGGAGGTGTGTGTGTGTGTGTGTGGGGGGCTGAGTCTTTTCCCCTGGCTGCTGGTGGTGTATCCCTTAATGTGCTTTTGGAGCCCGAACCAAGCTAGCTGCCAAGCTAGCAGCCATAGGAGGGCCTGAACAACTTTGAACATTAACAACCACTGATGACTTAAATTGATCACTTTCCTATAATGAAACAGAAGTGGAGAAATGGAAAGGAAAATTCAAAGCAAAACCAATTCATGGAGTGTGGGTGTCATCTGAAGGAAAACCCCTTCAGAGGAGGCGGGGATTCTCCTGACATGAGTTTTTCAGAGGAACGAGGTTTGACAAGGTGAGGGCTAAGCCTTTGCGGCTCAGGCCCAGGAATTCTCTTGCCCTTAGAACTGCCGATACATTGCTCATGAATGGATCTGATCAAGTATTTCATACATCAACCATACCCCCATGCCTGGTAGGTTATATATCCACCCCTTTTTTTTTTTACAAAAATTAAATAAGAGGGTATATCATATTGCCCATGTATAGCCAGGATTATAAGAAGTTGTCACATCTTCAATAGTTAAAGAAAAAGACTTCCTCTCGAGATGAGAGGGAATCCTTGTCTTTCCCTTGTTCTGATTATGCGTAGTCTTTGGGATATATAATCCAAGATGCCTGCCACATAGAGATATGGTTGCAGGATTGGTACCATGGCCTGTGAATGAGGGTGTCTGTAACCTGGTCGTGGTGGTTACAAAAAGGGATTTTTCCTTTGTGGGCTGGGACTCGAGAAGAAGGAGCAAGGAGTCTGAGAATATGGGTGAAGAATGACAGACAGAGACAAGTCAAAGTAATAGATAGGGCAGGCGTGATCCCCTCTGCTTTTTTCCTTGGTCAAAGAATTAAACTTAAAAAATTTAAATTTTTTTTTAAATTTAAATTTAAAATTTAAATTTAAAATTAAAAAGAAAATATGAGAAGCTTGCAGACAGGTGGAAGTAAGACAGGTGGCCCAGAGAGGCCTTAGTAAAGAGACAGTAGTGAAGCTTTAAGATTGCTGGAACAAGAGAGGGAATCACGCCTTGACCCCAGGCTTTCTTGGGGATAGCCAGGATCAATGACCAGATAAGAAAGCATAGATAATTCAGATTGTATGGGAAGGTAATGATGACACCTTTTGGGTGTGTTGACCTCAACCCGCCCTTTTACCAAGGAATTGGAGTCCTCACCAAATGTCAATGCACCAAATGTTAATGAGTTTGCATGGCTAGGTCAAGAGTCCACCCACAAATGTCAGAGTTCCAACCTTGTGTCTGAAGACACAATATCCATATATCAGTTATATTTCTTAGATGTGAATATGCTTGGAATGCTACATATCCCCCCTTTTTGTGTTAAAAAAATAAGATGAAGGGCGAGTGATATAAAAATATGAGAAAAATTTGACTCAAATTAAAAATATAAAAATCATGTAGCATCATCAAATGATACTTCAAGTGATTCAAAATAGACAACCAAAACTTATTGCAAAAAGTTTGGATGTAAAAAGTAAGTGTGATTGTCAAGAACAATGAAGATTTAACTCTCAACTTATTGATAATTTGATAAGGATGAAAATGATCTTCATACATAACATACCAAATCATCTGAGCAAATGATCTTGGGAATATGATTCCAAAATTAAAACAAAATTTTAGACTCTCTTTTCACTGTTTATGTGGCATGTTTGAAGCTGAGCCAATATGTAATATCAGAATTTACATTCCCAATGATTTCTCATTCCTGATCTAAATTGACTAAAACTCTCCTTGTACAGGAGCATAATTTTTCCACCATTAAAAGCTTTGTAAAAACATGAATGCCACAATTATTGTGAAATTTTTAACAAATACCAACATTCCCAAACACATTACATTCTGATCTGCAGTCTAAATACCCAGGATGATGATAATGAAGTGACATTTCAAGTTTTGGCTGCATATTTCGTATATCATCCTCATTTAAATTTCTGCTTTTATCAATAAACCCATCAACATGATAGCCAAGCAGATCACATTACCAATATTTGGAAAATTCATTCCACCAAACCAATGTTTGGGTAAATAGAAGCTTAAGTTCTTTTTCACATAGAAAGAATTTCTACAGTTTCTGGAACTTGTCGAATTTGGTGTAGCTTGTTCTTTCCTGGTTGTTAATGTATAATATTCCATGTGCTTTTTCTACAAGCTTATCCGTGCCTATTGTGTCCTATTTTCAATACCTACTCCAAAAAAGGAAAACTTAGATCATACTTTGCCCTTGCTCCATGTATGTGTGTGATAACTCGTTCCCCCTAGGAGAGTCAATAACTGCGCGTCCACAGAAATTGTCCAACCTAGCGCACTCAGATGACCACTGAGGCTTTACTTTCAAATACCAGAACGTCTTCCAGTATTTGGATGGGAAGCCAATAGACCCCGAATCCAGTGGCCTGCCTGAATTCTGGGACTATTGGTAGAGAGCAAGAAACCGTTCCCATAAAGATATTACCCCAAAAGACAGGATTTCAGGACTAATGGTTAACAATGGTATTAACACTCAAGTACACCCACGGTGGTTGGCATGTCACGTCCACCTAGTTATTGGCAGGAACATCATCTTTGCATGGTTGTAAATGATCTTTTTCAATAACTTAGGTTCCTGATGACAGGTTTCAGAGTGCATTTTGGCTGATCTCTCATACCTTTTTTCCAGAGTCACATCAGGATCATCTGTCCATTAAACCTGCCTGTGTAGCATTTTCTGCCTGGCACCTCCCTTTTTGTTGTCCGAGGTATCAGATCTATGCTATGAGTGAAAGTTTTCGATCTCCTCCTCTTTGGAGAGTCATACCAATGTCTATACCCTCGGGGATAGCAGCATTTCTTACAATACTAGTAGTAGTTTTACAATGTATCCTTTTGACAGATTTGATTCCATAAGAAAGACCTCGGAGTGTGGGATTTATCTGATGTCTTAGACAGACACAAGTGTGGTTTAGTCCTTCTGAGTTAGCATCCTTGCTCTTGGTTTGGGTACACTATATCAATGGATGTCAGCCGGACCAGTGTCCCACAGTAGCCTAATAGCTAATGTCACTGATAGTGTCACGTCAGTCTTGTGGAGTGATCTTAGTCACCGGTGAAGTGTCCTTCCAGCGTGCCTGGAGAGTGGCTGGCGTGTAGTTAGCTGATGTCAACAGCGTTGGTCTGCTTCTCTTCCTGGTCTTGTGTTGGCTGGCATGATGTGCTTTGTGGGTGACCAGATGTTTCCACTCTCTGTCAACATACAGACAAGACCTCGACCCAACGTTATCATCCCCTTGGGTCCCTCACAGTCTTAATTTCTTGGTAATATTCAACCCAATTCAGATATATCCTACAATGTAATCTTTAGCAGGACATTCAAACTGTTATTGCAAAGTTTTAACTGATGTTCGTTTTAGAGTATGGAAGAGGTAGATGGTTAGTGATACCGTTTCCACCCTTCTTTCTTATGAAAGTTGAAATGCCACAGCTGAACAAAATTGACTTTTAGATAAGTCTGATACGAAGAAAGACATGCTGTTGTTTGCCAATATAATGTACCCCTGAAGACAATGATCACATATACATTTTGGACAAATCGTACTGCAATAGGACAGTATTTATGGTACAGTCGTAACCTTCCCAATTGTACCATTTGATATTTGATCCTATTTGGGTAACGGGGAACAATTCCACAAAAGTAATTTTCAGTTCCTTGTTATGCCAATACCATTTGGAATTTTCAGGTATGTGATAACGTTTGATCTTATAACCAATACCCATCAATCTGTAGTCCAGAATATCTGTCAGGGACTTCACGATATTCTTCTGGAGGCAAATTGTGTTTCATACAATGACATGTGCGTGGATAGTGTGTTAGACCTGCCTATAGGGCAGTGATGATCTTTCCAGCTCATTGGCTGTTTTTTGCATGTGTCCTGTGCCAGACACCTCTGCAGTCTGTCCTTTTTCTGGTGAGATTTTCTTGCCATCGGATAGCTTGCATATAAGCCACGAGCTATCCAATTCAGCCCATTTATTGCTATGAAAAGCACTGCTATCCCAAGATGTTTGGAATAGACAACCGTGCACAATTATTCCTAAGTTCTGTAATGGCTTTGCTCACTTCTTCATTTGAGCTTAATGCCATCAACCAGGAGAGTAAGCATGTCCCATCCCCTTTCACCCTGGGACTCCTTTGGGCATTGTAGGTCAATACCAAATAGGTTTTTGTTTTTTGTTTTCCCTCCACCGAACCTGGGCTTTTTGTAAGGGATAGATGTGAGGCAAGGCCAGTCCCAGGTCGGAGGTGTGGGGGTGGGGACTGTGCCCTTTCCCCTGGTTGCTGGTGGTGTATCCCTTAATGTGTGTTTGGAGCGCGAACCCCAATTGCAGAGTGTGGCAAAAGCAAGGGCTCCAGCTGAAGGGAGGGGTGGAGGAAGGAGGTGTGTGGAAGAGCTGCGCAGGCCCAGAGTAAAAGGCAGGCCAGGAGGCTTGGAGTGCAGGCGCTCAGGGGCAGGCAGGTGGCACGCAGGCGCAGTAGGGGCAGGCAGGTGGCACGTGGCGGAGGGGGAGGGGAGCGGAAAGTTCCCGCCTTTTCTGTCAGAGCCTCCCTGTGTCGCTGTGCCTAGCATTAAGGTCCGCCAAGGCAAAAGACTGGAAGTTGCGTGTGGACTGTGTGAGGTAGGGGAGCAGCACTTGGGCCGAAGTTGGTCACATGAGGCACCTCTGCCGAGGGGAGGAGGCTTTGGGGGTGGCTGCTGCCGCGGAGCCCGCCTCCTGCCTCTTCCTCTGGGTTCTTCAGTAGTCCCGCCTGCTGCCTGTACTGGTCAGCTCCATAGGCAGGCCTACCCCTGAAAGCTGCCCCTCCCTCTCAATTGCCCGCCTCCCACACTGCCCCTCCTCTCCCTGGGGGACACCCACCAGAAAGTCCCCTCCTTCAGTAGCCCCACTCCCAGGTCCCCAACTTCCTCAGGTGCTCAGCTCCCCCTCCCCCACCCCCTTCGCCTCTTGGTCTCCCTCTTGAGGCCACATATTGGTATTGCATCCGAGGAGGGTTTTTTTTTTTTTTTTTAATGGTTTTGAAATAAGCTTTTAGAGCTCTGTGCAAGTTGGACCCCAAGCCTCGTACACATCCTGACGTCTCAGGCATAAATATGAGTGGACCTTGGCCGTGAGTGGCCCACTTTGCCTTAGAGCAGTCACCCACCTGCCTTCCACCCTGTGCTCTCAGTATTCTCCTTCCATAGCGGATGCAGAAATGATTAAGGAAGTTCTTTCTGCTCTCCCTCTGCCTGAAGCCCTCGCTCTAGTTCACTGCTGTGCCCATAGAGGTGGCACTGACCCTGTCTCCAGGGGACATGACTGAGCAGATGCTGCTGCCAAGCTAGCAGCCATAGGAGGGCCTGAACTACTTTGAACATGAACAACCACTGATGACTTAAATGGATCACTTTCCTATAATGAAAAGGAAGTGGAGAAATGGAAAGGAAAATTCAAAGCAAAACCAATTCATGGAGTGTGGGTGTCATCTGAAGGAAAACCCCTGCTCCCTAGAAGTTTCCATCACCAAATTTACCAATCTGTTCATCCTAATGGCCACTTTGGTACCCCGGGCATGGTGGACTCTGTTAAGAGAGTCTGGCTGGCCCCTGGTATAACTACCAGAGCCCCTAAAGTGTGTTCAGCCTGCTCTTCCTGCCAGTCAGATCACCAACATGCCTTTGGTGGAAAAGCCTTTGGTGGGCGTCCTCTGGCTTACACACCTTGTGAGCGTTCTTTGTAAGGGAAGTGTCTCCTTTGGAGTGGTGTCCACCGAGGATCTGGAGGGATAGAGGCGGCAAACGCAAGTCCTGTGTGACCCTGGAGGCATGACCCTCCCCTGCAAGCATGCCCATTCCTCCAGCCATGCATCCCTCCTCACCTCAAAAGGGGGGAAGTGTCGTTCCTGGCAACATAGGGTGGACCTTGTCCTTGCAGGGATGAGACAGCTGTCCCTTTTACCGGCACGTTCACTATTCTCCTTGGTCCTCACCATATCCTGGCTAGGTCTGTGAAAGGAGTGAAGCAGGTAGAGAATACAATAGACGCTGCTGGCTGGCTGACTGGCTGGCTGGCTGGCTTGCTGACTGTGTGCTGGCATCAGTGCCTGCCTAGATAGAGAGATGGCTGGAACCTATAGGGTAGCCTGGTCACTCTTGGGCTCCACTTGTACCTTGTGTTCTTGGCTCTCCCTCAGAATGTGATGCCACAGAGCAGTCAGCTGTAGCACAAAGAGCAGCAGCAGCAGCAGCAGTGTTAAGGCAGCTCTTCTGTTCCGTGTCTAGGACTCCTGCCTTTTGGGTTGAAGGTATAATGTCCGATTCTGGCTCAGAATCCATGGAGCACACACACACACACACACACACACACACACACACACACACACACACACACGGTAATGCAACACACAAGAGGTACTTTATTGAGCAAAATATAGCTTGGTGCCGAGGACCTAAAGTGCTGGCCCCGAGGCTGCGATTTGCAGGTGTTTTATACACTTTTAGGGTACAGGGAGTAAAAAGGAATTCCTGGGGTGGGGGGGAGTGAACCGAAAGTCCTGGGGCTGGGGTCCTGAAACCCAAGTGCCCAAAGGGAAGACACAGCAATCTTAGTCTTCGGTACCCATACGTTTCACGTATGGTTATGGTGACCGAGGTTAGGTCAGTGAATCGTGAGATGATATATCTTTGTGAAACCTGGGATAAGAGTCCAACCTGCGGCTGCTACATAATGTATGTCCTTAGTGGGTTTGGGCTCGAGAAGGAGAAAGGAGTCGGAGAAAATGGGTGATAAATCAAGAGACACAGAGAAGTGAATTGAAATGGGAGCGGCGATGGCCCCTGATACTATTTTCCTTAGAAAAATCATGAAAGGAAAATCTGAGACATAAGAGACCAAGCGGAGGTAAGAATTCTGAGATAGAAGGACGTGGCCAATAGTGGCGCTAGGACAGATAAAGAGAGACAGCAGGGAGAACTCCAAGGTTGCAGGAAACAAGAGAAAAAGCAGGGGGCCTCACCCCAGCCTTTATTGTGGATTGAGTGGTGATCAATGAATACGTGACATAGTACCTAGTTCTTAACTTTGGTTGCATAGACAATGAGAAGATCAGAGGAGGCGGGGATTCTCCTGACATGAGCTTTTCAGAGGAATGAGGTTTGACAAGGTGAGGGCTAAGCCTTTGTGGCTCAGGCCCAGGAATTCTCTTGCCCTTAGAACTGCCCATACATGGATCGTGAATGGATCTGATCAAGTATTTCATACATCAACCATACCCCCATGCCTGGTAGGTTATATATCAACCCCTTTTTTTTTTTTACAAAAATTAAATAAGAGGGTATCCTGTTACAATGAAATTGTAAACTTAATCAACAAACAGGAATACTAGTGAGCTGTCAGATAAAGAATCAAAAATGAATTCACAATCCAATTTCAAAATGAAGTATAACTTAGCAATACTGCTGTAAAAATGATAAGAATGATCTTCATTTCCATTTAGCAATGTCAAGCGTAACAATTTTCATCCTCCAAGATCACAAGTTATAATATAAAATAATAAGAAAATGATGTTCACTCCTTAGTGATCCTGAATTAAGGTGATAAAGTAATCATAGGACAGGTGCATGGACATATCATATTGCCCACGTATAGCCAGGATTATAAGAAGTTGTCATATCTTCAATAGTTAAAGAAAAAGACTTCCTCTCGAGATGAGAGGGAATCCTTGTCTTTCCCTTGTTCTGATTATGCGTAGTCTTTGGGATATATAATCCAAGATGCCTGCCACATAGAGATGTGGTTGCAGGGTTGGTACCATGGCCTGTGAATGAGGGTGTCTGTAACCTGGTCGTGGTGGTTACAAAAAGGGATTTTTCCTTTGTGGGCTGGGACTCGAGAAGAAGGAGCAAGGAGTCTGAGAATATGGGTGAAGAATGACAGACAGAGACAAGTCAAAGTAATAGATAGGGCAGGCGTGATCCCCTCTGCTTTTTTCCTTGGTCAAAGAATTAAACTTAAAAAATTTAAATTTTTTTTTAAATTTAAATTTAAAATTTAAATTTAAAATTAAAAAGAAAATATGAGAAGCTTGCAGACAGGTGGAAGTAGGACAGGTGGCCCAGAGAGGCCTTAGTAAAGAGACAGTAGTGAAGCTTTAAGATTGCTGGAACAAGAGAGGGAATCACGCCTTGACCCCAGGCTTTGTTGGGGATAGCCAGGATCAATGACCAGATAAGAAAGCATAGATAATTCAGATTGTATGGGAAGGTAATGATGACACCTTTTGGGTGTGTTGACCTCAACCCGCCCTTTTACCAAGGAATTGGAGTCCTCACCAAATGTCAATGCACCAAATGTTAATGAGTTTGCATGGCTAGGTCAAGAGTCCACCCACAAATGTCAGAGTTCCAACCTTGTGTCTGAAGACACAATATCCATATATCAGTTATATTTCTTAGATGTGAATATGCTTGGAATGCTACATATCCCCCCTTTTTGTGTTAAAAAAATAAGATGAAGGGCGAGTGATATAAAAATACGAGAAAAATTTGACTCAAATTAAAAATATAAAAATCATGTAGCATCATCAAATGATACTTCAAGTGATTCAAAATAGACAACCAAAACTTATTGCAAAAAGTTTGGATGTAAAAAGTAAGTGTGATTGTCAAGAACAATGAAGATTTAACTCTCAACTTATTGATAATTTGATAAGGATGAAAATGATCTTCATACATAACATACCAAATCATCTGAGCAAATGATCTTGGGAATATGATTCCAAAATTAAAACAAAATTTTAGACTCTCTTTTCACTGTTTATGTGGCATGTTTGAAGCTGAGCCAATATGTAATATCAGAATTTACATTCCCAATGATTTCTCATTCCTGATCTAAATTGACTAAAACTCTCCTTGTACAGGAGCATAATTTTTCCACCATTTAAAGCTTTGTAAAAACATGAATACCACAATTATTGTGAAATTTTTAACAAATACCAACATTCCCAAACACATTACATTCTGATCTGCAGTCTAAATACCCAGGATGATGATAATGAAGTGACATTTCAAGTTTTGGCTGCATATTTCGTATATCATCCTCATTTAAATTTCTGCTTTTATCAATAAACCCATCAATATGATAGCCAAGCAGATCACATTACCAATATTTGGAAAATTCATTCCACCAAACCAATGTTTGGGTAAATAGAAGCTTAAGTTCTTTTTCACATAGAAAGAATTTCTACAGTTTCTGGAACTTGTCGAATTTGGTGTAGCTGGTTCTTTCCTGGTTGTTAATGTATAATATTCCATGTGCTTTTTCTACAAGCTTATCCGTGCCTATTGTGTCCTATTTTCAATACCTACTCCAAAAAAGGAAAACTTAGATCATACTTTGCCCTTGCTCCATGTATGTGTGTGATAACTCGTTCCACCTAGGAGAGTCAATAACTGCGCGTCCACAGAAATTGTCCAACCTAGCGCACTCAGATGACCACTGAGGCTTTACTTTCAAATACCAGAACGTCTTCCAGTATTTGGATGGGAAGCCAATAGACCCCGAATCCAGTGGCCTGCCTGAATTCTGGGACTATTGGTAGAGAGCAAGAAACCGTTCCCATAAAGATATTACCCCAAAAGACAGGATTTCAGGACTAATGGTTAACAATGGTATTAACACTCAAGTACACCCACGGTGGTTGGCATGTCACGTCCACCTAGTTATTGGCAGGAACATCATCTTTGCATGGTTGTCAATGATCTTTTTCAATAACTTAGGTTCCTGATGACAGGTTTCAGAGTGCATTTTGGCTGATCTCTCATACCTTTTTTCCAGAGTCACATCAGGATCATCTGTCCATTAAACCTGCCTGTGTAGCATTTTCTGCCTGGCACCTCCCTTTTTGTTGTCAGAGGTATCAGATCTATGCTATGAGTGAAAGTTTTCGATCTCCTCCTCTTTGGAGAGTCATACCAATGTCTATACCCTCGGGGATAGCAGCATTTCTTACAATACTAGTAGTAGTTTTACAATGTATCCTTTTGACAGTATCATAGACATACAAAATGAAAGGTATACATTCACGTCTAAACAAGTGTAGCTATTTTGTTTTGATTCCATAAGAAAGACCTCGGAGTGTGGGATTTATCTGATGTCTTAGACAGACACAAGTGTGGTTTAGTCCTTCTGAGTTAGCATCCTTGCTCTTGGTTTGGGTACACTATATCAATGGATGTCAGCCGGACCAGTGTCCCACAGTAGCCTAATAGCTAATGTCACTGATAGTGTCACGTCAGTCTTGTGGAGTGATCTTAGTCACCGGTGAAGTGTCCTTCCAGCGTGCCTGGAGAGTGGCTGGCGTGTAGTTAGCTGATGTCAACAGCGTTGGTCTGCTTCTCTTCCTGGTCTTGTGTTGGCTGGCATGATGTGCTTTGTGGGTGACCAGATGTTTCCACTCTCTGTCAACATACAGACAAGACCTCGACCCAACGTTATCATCCCCTTGGGTCCCTCACAGTCTTAATTTCTTGGTAATATTCAACCCAATTCATATATATCCTACAATGTAATCTTTAGCAGGACATTCAAACTGTTATTGCAAAGTTTTAACTGATGTTCGTTTTAGAGTATGGAAGAGGTAGATGGTTAGTGATACCGTTTCCACCCTTCTTTCTTATGAAAGTTGAAATGCCACAGCTGAACAAAATTGACTTTTAGATAAGTCTGATACGAAGAAAGACATGCTGTTGTTTGCCAATATAATGTACCCCTGAAGACAATGATCACATATACATTTTGGACAAATCGTACTGCAATAGGACAGTATTTATGGTACAGTCGTAACCTTCCCAATTGTACCATTTGATATTTGATCCTATTTGGGTAACGGGGAACAATTCCACAAAAGTAATTTTCAGTTCCTTGTTATGCCAATACCATTTGGAATTTTCAGGTATGTGATAACGTTTGATCTTATAACCAATACCCATCAATCTGTAGTCCAGAATATCTGTCAGGGACTTCACGATATTCTTCTGGAGGCAAATTGTGTTTCATACAATGACATGTGCGTGGATAGTGTGTTAGACCTGCCTATAGGGCAGTGATGATCTTTCCAGCTCATTGGCTGTTTTTTGCATGTGTCCTGTGCCAGACACCTCTGCAGTCTGTCCTTTTTCTGGTGAGATTTTCTTGCCATCGGATAGCTTGCATATAAGCCACGAGCTATCCAATTCAGCCCATTTATTGCTATGAAAAGCACTGCTATCCCAAGATGTTTGGAATAGACAACCGTGCACAATTATTCCTAAGTTCTGTAATGGCTTTGCTCACTTCTTCATTTGAGCTGAATGCCATCAACCAGGAGAGTAAGCATGTCCCATCCCCTTTCACCCTGGGACTCCTTTGGGCATTGTAGGTCAATACCAAATAGGTTTTTGTTTTTTGTTTTCCCTCCACCGAACCTGGGCTTTTTGTAAGGGATAGATGTGAGGCAAGGCCAGTCCCAGGTCGGAGGTGTGGGGGTGGGGACTGTGCCCTTTCCCCTGGTTGCTGGTGGTGTATCCCTTAATGTGTGTTTGGAGCGCGAACCCCAATTGCAGAGTGTGGCAAAAGCAAGGGCTCCAGCTGAAGGGAGGGGTGGAGGAAGGAGGTGTGTGGAAGAGCTGCGCAGGCCCAGAGTAAAAGGCAGGCCAGGAGGCTTGGAGCGCAGGCGCTCAGGGGCAGGCAGGTGGCACGCAGGCGCAGTAGGGGCAGGCAGGTGGCACGTGGCGGAGGGGGAGGGGAGCGGAAAGTTCCCGCCTTTTCTGTCAGAGCCTCCCTGTGTCGCTGTGCCTAGCATTAAGGTCCGCCAAGGCAAAAGACTGGAAGTTGCATGTGGACTGTGTGAGGTAGGGGAGCAGCACTTGGGCCGAAGTTGGTCACATGAGGCACCTCTGCCGAGGGGAGGAGGCTTTGGGGGTGGCTGCTGCCGCGGAGCCCGCCTCCTGCCTCTTCCTCTGGGTTCTTCAGTAGTCCCGCCTGCTGCCTGTACTGGTCAGCTCCATAGGCAGGCCTACCCCTGAAAGCTGCCCCTCCCTCTCAATTGCCCGCCTCCCACACTGCCCCTCCTCTCCCTGGGGGACACCCACCAGAAAGTCCCCTCCTTCAGTAGCCCCACTCCCAGGTCCCCAACTTCCTCAGCTGCTCAGCTCCCCCTCCCCCACCCCCTTCGCCTCTTGGTCTCCCTCTTGAGGCCACATATTGGTATTGCATCCGAGGAGGGTTTTTTTTTTTTTTTAATGGTTTTGAAATAAGCTTTTAGAGCTCTGTGCAAGTTGGACCCCAAGCCTCGTACACATCCTGACGTCTCAGGCATAAATATGAGTGGACCTTGGCTGTGAGTGGCCCACTTTGCCTTAGAGCAGTCACACACCTGCCTTCCACCCTGTGCTCTCAGTATTCTCCTTCCATAGCGGATGCAGAAATGATTAAGGAAGTTCTTTCTGCTCTCCCGCTGCCTGAAGCCCTCGCTCTAGTTCACTGCTGTGCCCATAGAGGTGGCACTGACCCTGTCTCCAGGGGACATGACTGAGCAGATGCTGCTGCCAAGCTAGCAGCCATAGGAGGGCCTGAACTACTTTGAACATGAACAACCACTGATGACTTAAATGGATCACTTTCCTATAATGAAAAGGAAGTGGAGAAATGGAAAGGAAAATTCAAAGCAAAACCAATTCATGGAGGGTGGGTGTCATCTGAAGGAAATCCCCTGCTCCCTAGAAGTTTCCATCACCAAATTTACCAATCTGTTCATCCTAATGGCCACTTTGGTACCCCGGGCATGGTGGACTCTGTTAAGAGAGTCTGGCTGGCCCCTGGTATAACTACCAGAGCCCCTAAAGTGTGTTCAGCCTGCTCTTCCTGCCAGTCAGATCACCAACATGCCTTTGTTGGAAAAGCCTTTGGTGGGCGTCCTCTGGCTTACACACCTTGTGAGCGTTCTTTGTAAGGGAAGTGTCTCCTTTGGAGTGGTGTCCACCGAGGATCTGGAGGGATAGAGGAGGCAAAGGCAAGTCCTGTGTGACCCTGGAGGCATGACCCTCCCCTGCAAGCATGCCCATTCCTCCAGCCATGCATCCCTCCTCACCTCAAAACGGGGGAAGTGTCGTTCCTGGCAACATAGGGTGGACCTTGTCCTTGCAGGGATGAGACAGCTGTCCCTTTTACCGGCTCGTTCACTATTCTCCTTGGTCCTCACCATGTCCTGGCTAGGTCTGTGAAAGGAGTGAAGCAGGTAGAGAATACACTAGACGCTGCTGGCTGGCTGACTGGCTGGCTGGCTGGCTGGCTGACTGTGTGCTGGCATCAGTGCCTGCCTAGATAGAGAGATGGCTGGAACCTATAGGGTAGCCTGGTCACTCTTGGGCTCCACTTGTACCTTGTGTTCTTGGCTCTCCCTCAGAATGTGATGCCACAGAGCGGTCAGCTGTAGCACAAAGAGCAGCAGCAGCAGCAGCAGTGTTAAGGCAGCTCTTCTGTTCCGTGTCTAGGACTCCTGCCTTTGGGGTTGAAGGTATAATGTCCGATTCTGGCTCAGAATCCATGGAGGACACATACACACACACACACACACACACACACACACACACACACACACACACGGTAATGCAACACACAAGAGGTACTTTATTGAGCAAAATATAGCTTGGTGCCGAGGACCTAAAGTGCTGGCCCCGAGGCTGCGATTTGCAGGTGTTTTATACACTTTTAGGGTACAGGGAGTAAAAAGGAATTCCTGGGGTGGGGGGGAGTGAACCGAAAGTCCTGGGGCTGGGGTCCTGAAACCCAAGTGCCCAAAGGGAAGACACAGCAATCTTAGTCTTCGGTACCCATACGTTTCACGTATGGTTATGGTGACCGAGGTTAGGTCAGTGAATCGTGAGATGATATATCTTTGTGAAACCTGGGATAAGAGTCCAACCTGCGGCTGCTACATAATGTATGTCCTTAGTGGGTTTGGGCTCGAGAAGGAGAAAGGAGTCGGAGAAAATGGGTGATAAATCAAGAGACACAGAGAAGTGAATTGAAATGGGAGCGGCGATGGCCCCTGATACTATTTTCCTTAGAAAAACCATGAAAGGAAAATCTGAGACATAAGAGACCAAGCGGAGGTAAGAATTCTGAGATAGAAGGACGTGGCCAATAGTGGCGCTAGGACAGATAAAGAGAGACAGCAGGGAGAACTCCAAGGTTGCAGGAAACAAGAGAAAAAGCAGGGGGCCTCACCCCAGCCTTTATTGTGGATTGAGTGGTGATCAATGAATACGTGACATAGTACCTAGTTCTTAACTTTGGTTGCATAGACAATGAGAAGATCAGAGGAGGCGGGGATTCTCCTGACATGAGCTTTTCAGAGGAATGAGGTTTGACAAGGTGAGGGCTAAGCCTTTGTGGCTCAGGCCCAGGAATTCTCTTGCCCTTAGAACTGCCCATACATGGATCGTGAATGGATCTGATCAAGTATTTCATACATCAACCATACCCCCATGCCTGGTAGGTTATATATCAACCCCTTTTTTTTTTTTACAAAAATTAAATAAGAGGGTATCCTGTTACAATGAAATTGTAAACTTAATCAACAAACAGGAATACTAGTGAGCTGTCAGATAAAGAATCAAAAATGAATTCACAATCCAATTTCAAAATGAAGTATAACTTAGCAATACTGCTGTAAAAATGATAAGAATGATCTTCATTTCCATTTAGCAATGTCAAGCGTAACAATTTTCATCCTCCAAGATCACAAGTTATAATATAAAATAATAAGAAAATGATGTTCACTCCTTAGTGATCCTGAATTAAGGTGATAAAGTAATCATAGGACAGGTGCATGGACATATCATATTGCCCATGTATAGCCAGGATTATAAGAAGTTGTCACATCTTCAATAGTTAAAGAAAAAGACTTCCTCTCGAGATGAGAGGGAATCCTTGTCTTTCCCTTGTTCTGATTATGCGTAGTCTTTGGGATATATAATCCAAGATGCCTGCCACATAGAGATGTGGTTGCAGGGTTGGTACCATGGCCTGTGAATGAGGGTGTCTGTAACCTGGTCGTGGTGGTTACAAAAAGGGATTTTTCCTTTGTGGGCTGGGACTCGAGAAGAAGGAGCAAGGAGTCTGAGAATATGGGTGAAGAATGACAGACAGAGACAAGTCAAAGTAATAGATAGGGCAGGCGTGATCCCCTCTGCTTTTTTCCTTGGTCAAAGAATTAAACTTAAAAAATTTAAATTTTTTTTTAAATTTAAATTTTAAATTTAAATTTAAAATTAAAAAGAAAATATGAGAAGCTTGCAGACAGGTGGAAGTAAGACAGGTGGCCCAGAGAGGCCTTAGTAAAGAGACAGTATTGAAGCTTTAAGATTGCTGGAACAAGAGAGGGAATCACGCCTTGACCCCAGGCTTTCTTGGGGATAGCCAGGATCAGTGACCAGATAAGAAAGCATAGATAATTCAGATTGGATGGGAAGGTAATGATGACACCTTTTGGGTGTGTTGACCTCAACCCGCCCTTTTACCAAGGAATTGGAGTCCTCACCAAATGTCAATGCACCAAATGAGTTTGCATGGCTAGGTCAAGAGTCCACCCACAAATGTCAGAGTTCCAACCTTGTGTCTGAAGACACAATATCCATATATCAGTTATATTTCTTAGATGTGAATATGCTTGGAATGCTACATATCCCCCCTTTTTGTGTTAAAAAAATAAGATGAAGGGCGAGTGATATAAAAATACGAGAAAAATTTGACTCAAATTAAAAATATAAAAATCATGTAGCATCATCAAATGATACTTCAAGTGATTCAAAATAGACAACCAAAACTTATTGCAAAAAGTTTGGATGTAAAAAGTAAGTGTGATTGTCAAGAACAATGAAGATTTAACTCTCAACTTATTGATAATTTGATAAGGATGAAAATGATCTTCATACATAACATACCAAATCATCTGAGCAAATGATCTTGGGAATATGATTCCAAAATTAAAACAAAATTTTAGACTCTCTTTTCACTGTTTATGTGGCATGTTTGAAGCTGAGCCAATATGTAATATCAGAATTTACATTCCCAATGATTTCTCATTCCTGATCTAAATTGACTAAAACTCTCCTTGTACAGGAGCATAATTTTTCCACCATTTAAAGCTTTGTAAAAACATGAATACCACAATTATTGTGAAATTTTTAACAAATACCAACATTCCCAAACACATTACATTCTGATCTGCAGTCTAAATACCCAGGATGATGATAATGAAGTGACATTTCAAGTTTTGGCTGCATATTTCGTATATCATCCTCATTTAAATTTCTGCTTTTATCAATAAACCCATCAATATGATAGCCAAGCAGATCACATTACCAATATTTGGAAAATTCATTCCACCAAACCAATGTTTGGGTAAATAGAAGCTTAAGTTCTTTTTCACATAGAAAGAATTTCTACAGTTTCTGGAACTTGTCGAATTTGGTGTAGCTGGTTCTTTCCTGGTTGTTAATGTATAATATTCCATGTGCTTTTTCTACAAGCTTATCCGTGCCTATTGTGTCCTATTTTCAATACCTACTCCAAAAAAGGAAAACTTAGATCATACTTTGCCCTTGCTCCATGTATGTGTGTGATAACTCGTTCCACCTAGGAGAGTCAATAACTGCGCGTCCACAGAAATTGTCCAACCTAGCGCACTCAGATGACCACTGAGGCTTTACTTTCAAATACCAGAACGTCTTCCAGTATTTGGATGGGAAGCCAATAGACCCCGAATCCAGTGGCCTGCCTGAATTCTGGGACTATTGGTAGAGAGCAAGAAACCGTTCCCATAAAGATATTACCCCAAAAGACAGGATTTCAGGACTAATGGTTAACAATGGTATTAACACTCAAGTACACCCATGGTGGTTGGCATGTCACGTCCACCTAGTTATTGGCAGGAACATCATCTTTGCATGGTTGTAAATGATCTTTTTCAATAACTTAGGTTCCTGATGACAGGTTTCAGAGTGCATTTTGGCTGATCTCTCATACCTTTTTTCCAGAGTCACATCAGGATCATCTGTCCATTAAACCTGCCTGTGTAGCATTTTCTGCCTGGCACCTCCCTTTTTGTTGTCCGAGGTATCAGATCTATGCTATGAGTGAAAGTTTTCGATCTCCTCCTCTTTGGAGAGTCATACCAATGTCTATACCCTCGGGGATAGCAGCATTTCTTACAATACTAGTAGTAGTTTTACAATGTATCCTTTTGACAGTATCAAAGACATACAAAATGAAAGGTATACATTCACGTCTAAACAAGTGTAGCTATTTTGTTTTGATTCCATAAGAAAGACCTCGGAGTGTGGGATTTATCTGATGTCTTAGACAGACACAAGTGTGGTTTAGTCCTTCTGAGTTAGCATCCTTGCTCTTGGTTTGGGTACACTATATCAATGGATGTCAGCCGGACCAGTGTCCCACAGTAGCCTAATAGCTAATGTCACTGATAGTGTCACGTCAGTCTTGTGGAGTGATCTTAGTCACCGGTGAAGTGTCCTTCCAGCGTGCCTGGAGAGTGGCTGGCGTGTAGTTAGCTGATGTCAACAGCGTTGGTCTGCTTCTCTTCCTGGTCTTGTGTTGGCTGGCATGGTGTGCTTTGTGGGTGACCAGATGTTTCCACTCTCTGTCAACATACAGACAAGACCTCGACCCAACGTTATCATCCCCTTGGGTCCCTCACAGTCTTAATTTCTTGGTAATATTCAACCCAATTCAGATATATCCTACAATGTAATCTTTAGCAGGACATTCAAACTGTTATTGCAAAGTTTTAACTGATGTTCGTTTTAGAGTGTGGAAGAGGTAGATGGTTAGTGATACCGTTTCCACCCTTCTTTCTTATGAAAGTTGAAATGCCACAGCTGAACAAAATTGACTTTTAGATAAGTCTGATACGAAGAAAGACATGCTGTTGTTTGCCAATATAATGTACCCCTGAAGACAATGATCACATATACATTTTGGACAAATCGTACTGCAATAGGACAGTATTTATGGTACAGTCGTAACCTTCCCAATTGTACCATTTGATATTTGATCCTATTTGGGTAACGGGGAACAATTCCACAAAAGTAATTTTCAGTTCCTTGTTATGCCAATACCATTTGGAATTTTCAGGTATGTGATAACGTTTGATCTTATAACCAATACCCATCAATCTGTAGTCCAGAATATCTGTCAGGGACTTCTCGATATTCTTCTGGAGGCAAATTGTGTTTCATACAATGACATGTGCGTGGATAGTGTGTTAGACCTGCCTATAGGGCAGTGATGATCTTTCCAGCTCATTGGCTGTTTTTTGCATGTGTCCTGTGCCAGACACCTCTGCAGTCTGTCCTTTTTCTGGTGAGATTTTCTTGCCATCGGATAGCTTGCATATAAGCCACGAGCTATCCAATTCAGCCCATTTATTGCTATGAAAAGCACTGCTATCCCAAGATGTTTGGAATAGACAACCGTGCACAATTATTCCTAAGTTCTGTAATGGCTTTGCTCACTTCTTCATTTGAGCTTAATGCCATCAACCAGGAGAGTAAGCATGTCCCATCCCCTTTCACCCTGGGACTCCTTTGGGCATTGTAGGTCAATACCAAATAGGTTTTTGTTTTTTGTTTTCCCTCCACCGAACCTGGGCTTTTGGTAAGGGATAGATGTGAGGCAAGGCCAGTCCCAGGTCGGAGGTGTGGGGGTGGGGACTGTGCCCTTTCCCCTGGTTGCTGGTGGTGTATCCCTTAATGTGTGTTTGGAGCGCGAACCCCAATTGCAGAGTGTGGCAAAAGCAAGGGCTCCAGCTGAAGGGAGGGGTGGAGGAAGGAGGTGTGTGGAAGAGCTGCGCAGGCCCAGAGTAAAAGGCAGGCCAGGAGGCTTGGAGCGCAGGCGCTCAGGGGCAGGCAGGTGGCACGCAGGCGCAGTAGGGGCAGGCAGGTGGCACGTGGCGGAGGGGGAGGGGAGCGGAAAGTTCCCGCCTTTTCTGTCAGAGCCTCCCTGTGTCGCTGTGCCTAGCATTAAGGTCCGCCAAGGCAAAAGACTGGAAGTTGCATGTGGACTGTGTGAGGTAGGGGAGCAGCACTTGGGCTGAAGTTGGTCACATGAGGCACCTCTGCCGAGGGGAGGAGGCTTTGGGGGTGGCTGCTGCCGCGGAGCCCGCCTCCTGCCTCTTCCTCTGGGTTCTTCAGTAGTCCCGCCTGCTGCCTGTACTGGTCAGCTCCATAGGCAGGCCTACCCCTGAAAGCTGCCCCTCCCTCTCAATTGCCCGCCTCCCACACTGCACCTCCTCTCCCTGGGGGACACCCACCAGAAAGTCCCCTCCTTCAGTAGCCCCACTCCCAGGTCCCCAACTTCCTCAGGTGCTCAGCTCCCCCTCCCCCACCCCCTTCGCCTCTTGGTCTCCCTCTTGAGGCCACATATTGGTATTGCATCAGAGGAGGGTTTTTTTTTTTTTTAATGGTTTTGAAATAAGCTTTTAGAGCTCTGTGCAAGTTGGACCCCAAGCCTCGTACACATCCTGACGTCTCAGGCATAAATATGAGTGGACCTTGGCCGTGAGTGGCCCACATTGCCTTAGAGCAGTCACACACCTGCCTTCCACCCTGTGCTCTCAGTATTCTCCTTCCATAGCGGATGCAGAAATGATTAAGGAAGTTCTTTCTGCTCTCCCGCTGCCTGAAGCCCTCGCTCTAGTTCACTGCTGTGCCCATAGAGGTGGCACTGACCCTGTCTCCAGGGGACATGACTGAGCAGATGCTGCTGCCAAGCTAGCAGCCATAGGAGGGCCTGAACTACTTTGAACATGAACAACCACTGATGACTTAAATGGATCACTTTCCTATAATGAAAAGGAAGTGGAGAAATGGAAAGGAAAATTCAAAGCAAAACCAATTCATGGAGTGTGGGTGTCATCTGAAGGTAATCCCCTGCTCCCTAGAAGTTTCCATCACCAAATTTACCAATCTGTTCATCCTAATGGCCACTTTGGTACCCCGGGCATGGTGGACTCTGTTAAGAGAGTCTGGCTGGCCCCTGGTATAACTACCAGAGCCCCTAAAGTGTGTTCAGCCTGCTCTTCCTGCCAGTCAGATCACCAACATGCCTTTGGTGGAAAAGCCTTTGGTGGGCGTCCTCTGGCTTACACACCTTGTGAGCGTTCTTTGTAAGGGAAGTGTCTCCTTTGGAGTGGTGTCCACAGAGGATCTGCAGGGATAGAGGAGGCAAAGGCAAGTCCTGTGTGACCCTGGAGGCATGACCCTCCCCTGCAAGCATGCCCATTCCTCCAGCCATGCATCCCTCCTCACCTCAAAAGGGGGGAAGTGTCGTTCCTGGCAACATAGGGTGGACCTTGTCCTTGCAGGGATGAGACAGCTGTCCCTTTTACCGGCACGTTCACTATTCTCCTTGGTCCTCACCATGTCCTGGCTAGGTCTGTGAAAGGAGTGAAGCAGGTAGAGAATACACTAGACGCTGCTGGCTGGCTGACTGGCTGGCTGGCTGGCTGACTGTGTGCTGGCATCAGTGCCTGCCTAGATAGAGAGATGGCTGGAACCTATAGGGTAGCCTGGTCACTCTTGGGCTCCACTTGTACCTTGTGTTCTTGGCTCTCCCTCAGAATGTGATGCCACAGAGCGGTCAGCTGTAGCACAAAGAGCAGCAGCAGCAGCAGCAGTGTTAAGGCAGCTCTTCTGTTCCGTGTCTAGGACTCCTGCCTTTGGGGTTGAAGGTATAATGTCCGATTCTGGCTCAGAATCCATGGAGGACACATACACACACACACACACACACACACACACACACACACACACACACACGGTAATGCAACACACAAGAGGTACTTTATTGAGCAAAATATAGCTTGGTGCCGAGGACCTAAAGTGCTGGCCCCGAGGCTGCGATTTGCAGGTGTTTTATACACTTTTAGGGTACAGGGAGTAAAAAGGAATTCCTGGGGTGGGGGGGAGTGAACCGAAAGTCCTGGGGCTGGGGTCCTGAAACCCAAGTGCCCAAAGGGAAGACACAGCAATCTTAGTCTTCGGTACCCATACGTTTCACGTATGGTTATGGTGACCGAGGTTAGGTCAGTGAATCGTGAGATGATATATCTTTGTGAAACCTGGGATAAGAGTCCAACCTGCGGCTGCTACATAATGTATGTCCTTAGTGGGTTTGGGCTCGAGAAGGAGAAAGGAGTCGGAGAAAATGGGTGATAAATCAAGAGACACAGAGAAGTGAATTGAAATGGGAGCGGCGATGGCCCCTGATACTATTTTCCTTAGAAAAACCATGAAAGGAAAATCTGAGACATAAGAGACCAAGCGGAGGTAAGAATTCTGAGATAGAAGGACGTGGCCAATAGTGGCGCTAGGACAGATAAAGAGAGACAGCAGGGAGAACTCCAAGGTTGCAGGAAACAAGAGAAAAAGCAGGGGGCCTCACCCCAGCCTTTATTGTGGATTGAGTGGTGATCAATGAATACGTGACATAGTACCTAGTTCTTAACTTTGGTTGCATAGACAATGAGAAGATCAGAGGAGGCGGGGATTCTCCTGACATGAGCTTTTCAGAGGAATGAGGTTTGACAAGGTGAGGGCTAAGCCTTTGTGGCTCAGGCCCAGGAATTCTCTTGCCCTTAGAACTGCCCATACATGGATCGTGAATGGATCTGATCAAGTATTTCATACATCAACCATACCCCCATGCCTGGTAGGTTATATATCAACCCCTTTTTTTTTTTTACAAAAATTAAATAAGAGGGTATCCTGTTACAATGAAATTGTAAACTTAATCAACAAACAGGAATACTAGTGAGCTGTCAGATAAAGAATCAAAAATGAATTCACAATCCAATTTCAAAATGAAGTATAACTTAGCAATACTGCTGTAAAAATGATAAGAATGATCTTCATTTCCATTTAGCAATGTCAAGCGTAACAATTTTCATCCTCCAAGATCACAAGTTATAATATAAAATAATAAGAAAATGATGTTCACTCCTTAGTGATCCTGAATTAAGGTGATAAAGTAATCATAGGACAGGTGCATGGACATATCATATTGCCCATGTATAGCCAGGATTATAAGAAGTTGTCACATCTTCAATAGTTAAAGAAAAAGACTTCCTCTCGAGATGAGAGGGAATCCTTGTCTTTCCCTTGTTCTGATTATGCGTAGTCTTTGGGATATATAATCCAAGATGCCTGCCACATAGAGATGTGGTTGCAGGGTTGGTACCATGGCCTGTGAATGAGGGTGTCTGTAACCTGGTCGTGGTGGTTACAAAAAGGGATTTTTCCTTTGTGGGCTGGGACTCGAGAAGAAGGAGCAAGGAGTCTGAGAATATGGGTGAAGAATGACAGACAGAGACAAGTCAAAGTAATAGATAGGGCAGGCGTGATCCCCTCTGCTTTTTTCCTTGGTCAAAGAATTAAACTTAAAAAATTTAAATTTTTTTTTAAATTTAAATTTTAAATTTAAATTTAAAATTAAAAAGAAAATATGAGAAGCTTGCAGACAGGTGGAAGTAAGACAGGTGGCCCAGAGAGGCCTTAGTAAAGAGACAGTATTGAAGCTTTAAGATTGCTGGAACAAGAGAGGGAATCACGCCTTGACCCCAGGCTTTCTTGGGGATAGCCAGGATCAGTGACCAGATAAGAAAGCATAGATAATTCAGATTGGATGGGAAGGTAATGATGACACCTTTTGGGTGTGTTGA
This sequence comes from Monodelphis domestica, assembly GCF_027887165.1. NCBI lineage: Eukaryota > Metazoa > Chordata > Mammalia > Didelphimorphia > Didelphidae > Monodelphis > Monodelphis domestica. Next base: position 293,750,692 of record NC_077233.1, read on the forward strand.
CCTCAACCCGCCCTTTTACCAAGGAATTGGAGTCCTCACCAAATGTCAATGCACCAAATGAGTTTGCATGGCTAGGTCAAGAGTCCACCCACAAATGTCAGAGTTCCAACCTTGTGTCTGAAGACACAATATCCATATATCAGTTATATTTCTTAGATGTGAATATGCTTGGAATGCTACATATCCCCCCTTTTTGTGTTAAAAAAATAAGATGAAGGGCGAGTGATATAAAAATACGAGAAAAATTTGACTCAAATTAAAAATATAAAAATCATGTAGCATCATCAAATGATACTTCAAGTGATTCAAAATAGACAACCAAAACTTATTGCAAAAAGTTTGGATGTAAAAAGTAAGTGTGATTGTCAAGAACAATGAAGATTTAACTCTCAACTTATTGATAATTTGATAAGGATGAAAATGATCTTCATACATAACATACCAAATCATCTGAGCAAATGATCTTGGGAATATGATTCCAAAATTAAAACAAAATTTTAGACTCTCTTTTCACTGTTTATGTGGCATGTTTGAAGCTGAGCCAATATGTAATATCAGAATTTACATTCCCAATGATTTCTCATTCCTGATCTAAATTGACTAAAACTCTCCTTGTACAGGAGCATAATTTTTCCACCATTTAAAGCTTTGTAAAAACATGAATACCACAATTATTGTGAAATTTTTAACAAATACCAACATTCCCAAACACATTACATTCTGATCTGCAGTCTAAATACCCAGGATGATGATAATGAAGTGACATTTCAAGTTTTGGCTGCATATTTCGTATATCATCCTCATTTAAATTTCTGCTTTTATCAATAAACCCATCAATATGATAGCCAAGCAGATCACATTACCAATATTTGGAAAATTCATTCCACCAAACCAATGTTTGGGTAAATAGAAGCTTAAGTTCTTTTTCACATAGAAAGAATTTCTACAGTTTCTGGAACTTGTCGAATTTGGTGTAGCTGGTTCTTTCCTGGTTGTTAATGTATAATATTCCATGTGCTTTTTCTACAAGCTTATCCGTGCCTATTGTGTCCTATTTTCAATACCTACTCCAAAAAAGGAAAACTTAGATCATACTTTGCCCTTGCTCCATGTATGTGTGTGATAACTCGTTCCACCTAGGAGAGTCAATAACTGCGCGTCCACAGAAATTGTCCAACCTAGCGCACTCAGATGACCACTGAGGCTTTACTTTCAAATACCAGAACGTCTTCCAGTATTTGGATGGGAAGCCAATAGACCCCGAATCCAGTGGCCTGCCTGAATTCTGGGACTATTGGTAGAGAGCAAGAAACCGTTCCCATAAAGATATTACCCCAAAAGACAGGATTTCAGGACTAATGGTTAACAATGGTATTAACACTCAAGTACACCCATGGTGGTTGGCATGTCACGTCCACCTAGTTATTGGCAGGAACATCATCTTTGCATGGTTGTAAATGATCTTTTTCAATAACTTAGGTTCCTGATGACAGGTTTCAGAGTGCATTTTGGCTGATCTCTCATACCTTTTTTCCAGAGTCACATCAGGATCATCTGTCCATTAAACCTGCCTGTGTAGCATTTTCTGCCTGGCACCTCCCTTTTTGTTGTCCGAGGTATCAGATCTATGCTATGAGTGAAAGTTTTCGATCTCCTCCTCTTTGGAGAGTCATACCAATGTCTATACCCTCGGGGATAGCAGCATTTCTTACAATACTAGTAGTAGTTTTACAATGTATCCTTTTGACAGTATCAAAGACATACAAAATGAAAGGTATACATTCACGTCTAAACAAGTGTAGCTATTTTGTTTTGATTCCATAAGAAAGACCTCGGAGTGTGGGATTTATCTGATGTCTTAGACAGACACAAGTGTGGTTTAGTCCTTCTGAGTTAGCATCCTTGCTCTTGGTTTGGGTACACTATATCAATGGATGTCAGCCGGACCAGTGTCCCACAGTAGCCTAATAGCTAATGTCACTGATAGTGTCACGTCAGTCTTGTGGAGTGATCTTAGTCACCGGTGAAGTGTCCTTCCAGCGTGCCTGGAGAGTGGCTGGCGTGTAGTTAGCTGATGTCAACAGCGTTGGTCTGCTTCTCTTCCTGGTCTTGTGTTGGCTGGCATGGTGTGCTTTGTGGGTGACCAGATGTTTCCACTCTCTGTCAACATACAGACAAGACCTCGACCCAACGTTATCATCCCCTTGGGTCCCTCACAGTCTTAATTTCTTGGTAATATTCAACCCAATTCAGATATATCCTACAATGTAATCTTTAGCAGGACATTCAAACTGTTATTGCAAAGTTTTAACTGATGTTCGTTTTAGAGTGTGGAAGAGGTAGATGGTTAGTGATACCGTTTCCACCCTTCTTTCTTATGAAAGTTGAAATGCCACAGCTGAACAAAATTGACTTTTAGATAAGTCTGATACGAAGAAAGACATGCTGTTGTTTGCCAATATAATGTACCCCTGAAGACAATGATCACATATACATTTTGGACAAATCGTACTGCAATAGGACAGTATTTATGGTACAGTCGTAACCTTCCCAATTGTACCATTTGATATTTGATCCTATTTGGGTAACGGGGAACAATTCCACAAAAGTAATTTTCAGTTCCTTGTTATGCCAATACCATTTGGAATTTTCAGGTATGTGATAACGTTTGATCTTATAACCAATACCCATCAATCTGTAGTCCAGAATATCTGTCAGGGACTTCTCGATATTCTTCTGGAGGCAAATTGTGTTTCATACAATGACATGTGCGTGGATAGTGTGTTAGACCTGCCTATAGGGCAGTGATGATCTTTCCAGCTCATTGGCTGTTTTTTGCATGTGTCCTGTGCCAGACACCTCTGCAGTCTGTCCTTTTTCTGGTGAGATTTTCTTGCCATCGGATAGCTTGCATATAAGCCACGAGCTATCCAATTCAGCCCATTTATTGCTATGAAAAGCACTGCTATCCCAAGATGTTTGGAATAGACAACCGTGCACAATTATTCCTAAGTTCTGTAATGGCTTTGCTCACTTCTTCATTTGAGCTTAATGCCATCAACCAGGAGAGTAAGCATGTCCCATCCCCTTTCACCCTGGGACTCCTTTGGGCATTGTAGGTCAATACCAAATAGGTTTTTGTTTTTTGTTTTCCCTCCACCGAACCTGGGCTTTTGGTAAGGGATAGATGTGAGGCAAGGCCAGTCCCAGGTCGGAGGTGTGGGGGTGGGGACTGTGCCCTTTCCCCTGGTTGCTGGTGGTGTATCCCTTAATGTGTGTTTGGAGCGCGAACCCCAATTGCAGAGTGTGGCAAAAGCAAGGGCTCCAGCTGAAGGGAGGGGTGGAGGAAGGAGGTGTGTGGAAGAGCTGCGCAGGCCCAGAGTAAAAGGCAGGCCAGGAGGCTTGGAGCGCAGGCGCTCAGGGGCAGGCAGGTGGCACGCAGGCGCAGTAGGGGCAGGCAGGTGGCACGTGGCGGAGGGGGAGGGGAGCGGAAAGTTCCCGCCTTTTCTGTCAGAGCCTCCCTGTGTCGCTGTGCCTAGCATTAAGGTCCGCCAAGGCAAAAGACTGGAAGTTGCATGTGGACTGTGTGAGGTAGGGGAGCAGCACTTGGGCTGAAGTTGGTCACATGAGGCACCTCTGCCGAGGGGAGGAGGCTTTGGGGGTGGCTGCTGCCGCGGAGCCCGCCTCCTGCCTCTTCCTCTGGGTTCTTCAGTAGTCCCGCCTGCTGCCTGTACTGGTCAGCTCCATAGGCAGGCCTACCCCTGAAAGCTGCCCCTCCCTCTCAATTGCCCGCCTCCCACACTGCACCTCCTCTCCCTGGGGGACACCCACCAGAAAGTCCCCTCCTTCAGTAGCCCCACTCCCAGGTCCCCAACTTCCTCAGGTGCTCAGCTCCCCCTCCCCCACCCCCTTCGCCTCTTGGTCTCCCTCTTGAGGCCACATATTGGTATTGCATCAGAGGAGGGTTTTTTTTTTTTTTAATGGTTTTGAAATAAGCTTTTAGAGCTCTGTGCAAGTTGGACCCCAAGCCTCGTACACATCCTGACGTCTCAGGCATAAATATGAGTGGACCTTGGCCGTGAGTGGCCCACATTGCCTTAGAGCAGTCACACACCTGCCTTCCACCCTGTGCTCTCAGTATTCTCCTTCCATAGCGGATGCAGAAATGATTAAGGAAGTTCTTTCTGCTCTCCCGCTGCCTGAAGCCCTCGCTCTAGTTCACTGCTGTGCCCATAGAGGTGGCACTGACCCTGTCTCCAGGGGACATGACTGAGCAGATGCTGCTGCCAAGCTAGCAGCCATAGGAGGGCCTGAACTACTTTGAACATGAACAACCACTGATGACTTAAATGGATCACTTTCCTATAATGAAAAGGAAGTGGAGAAATGGAAAGGAAAATTCAAAGCAAAACCAATTCATGGAGTGTGGGTGTCATCTGAAGGTAATCCCCTGCTCCCTAGAAGTTTCCATCACCAAATTTACCAATCTGTTCATCCTAATGGCCACTTTGGTACCCCGGGCATGGTGGACTCTGTTAAGAGAGTCTGGCTGGCCCCTGGTATAACTACCAGAGCCCCTAAAGTGTGTTCAGCCTGCTCTTCCTGCCAGTCAGATCACCAACATGCCTTTGGTGGAAAAGCCTTTGGTGGGCGTCCTCTGGCTTACACACCTTGTGAGCGTTCTTTGTAAGGGAAGTGTCTCCTTTGGAGTGGTGTCCACAGAGGATCTGCAGGGATAGAGGAGGCAAAGGCAAGTCCTGTGTGACCCTGGAGGCATGACCCTCCCCTGCAAGCATGCCCATTCCTCCAGCCATGCATCCCTCCTCACCTCAAAAGGGGGGAAGTGTCGTTCCTGGCAACATAGGGTGGACCTTGTCCTTGCAGGGATGAGACAGCTGTCCCTTTTACCGGCACGTTCACTATTCTCCTTGGTCCTCACCATGTCCTGGCTAGGTCTGTGAAAGGAGTGAAGCAGGTAGAGAATACACTAGACGCTGCTGGCTGGCTGACTGGCTGGCTGGCTGGCTGACTGTGTGCTGGCATCAGTGCCTGCCTAGATAGAGAGATGGCTGGAACCTATAGGGTAGCCTGGTCACTCTTGGGCTCCACTTGTACCTTGTGTTCTTGGCTCTCCCTCAGAATGTGATGCCACAGAGCGGTCAGCTGTAGCACAAAGAGCAGCAGCAGCAGCAGCAGTGTTAAGGCAGCTCTTCTGTTCCGTGTCTAGGACTCCTGCCTTTGGGGTTGAAGGTATAATGTCCGATTCTGGCTCAGAATCCATGGAGGACACATACACACACACACACACACACACACACACACACACACACACACACACACACACACGGTAATGCAACACACAAGAGGTACTTTATTGAGCAAAATATAGCTTGGTGCCGAGGACCTAAAGTGCTGGCCCCGAGGCTGCGATTTGCAGGTGTTTTATACACTTTTAGGGTACAGGGAGTAAAAAGGAATTCCTGGGGTGGGGGGGAGTGAACCGAAAGTCCTGGGGCTGGGGTCCTGAAACCCAAGTGCCCAAAGGGAAGACACAGCAATCTTAGTCTTCGGTACCCATATGTTTCACGTATGGTCATGGTGACCGAGGTTAGGTCAGTGAATCGTGAGATGATATATCTTTGTGAAACCTGGGATAAGAGTCCAACCTGCGGCTGCTACATAATGTATGTATGTCCTTAGTGGGTTTGGGCTCGAGAAGGAGAAAGGAGTCGGAGAAAATGGGTGATAAATCAAGAGACACAGAGAAGTGAATTGAAATGGGAGCGGCGATGGCCCCTGATACTATTTTCCTTAGAAAAACCATGAAAGGAAAATCTGAGACAGAAGAGACCAAGCGGAGGTAAGAATTCTGAGATAGAAGGACGTGGCCAATAGTGGCGCTAGGACAGATAAAGAGAGAGAGCAGGGAGAACTCCAAGGTTGCAGGAAACAAGAGAAAAAGCAGGGGGCCTCACCCCAGCCTTTATTGTGGATTGAGTGGTGATCAATGAATACGTGACATAGTACCTTGTTCTTAACTTTGGTTGCATAGACAATGAGAAGATCAGAGGAGGCGGGGATTCTCCTGACATGAGCTTTTCAGAGGAATGAGGTTTGACAAGGTGAGGGCTAAGCCTTTGTGGCTCAGGCCCAGGAATTCTCTTGCCCTTAGAACTGCCCATACATGGATCGTGAATGGATCTGATCAAGTATTTCATACATCAACCATACCCCCATGCCTGGTAGGTTATATATCCACCCCCTTTTTTTTTTTTACAAAAATTAAATAAGAGGGTATCCTGTTACAATGAAATTGTAAACTTAATCAACAAACAGGAATACTAGTGAGCTGTCAGATAAAGAATCAAAAATGAATTCACAATCCAATTTCAAAATGAAGTATAACTTAGCAATACTGCTGTAAAAATGATAAGAATGATCTTCATTTCTATTTAGCAATGTCAAGCGTAACAATTTTCATCCTCCAAGATCACAAGTTATAATATAAAATAATAAGAAAATGATCTTCACTCCTTAGTGATCCTGAATTAAGGTGATAAAGTAATCATAGGACAGGTGCATGGACATATCATATTGCCCACGTATAGCCAGGATTATAAGAAGTTGTCACATCTTCAATAGTTAAAGAAAAAGACTTCCTCTCGAGATGAGAGGGAATCCTTGTCTTTCCCTTGTTCTGATTATGCGTAGTCTTTGGGATATATAATCCAAGATGCCTGCCACATAGAGATATGGTTGCAGGGTTGGTACCATGGCCTGTGAATGAGGGTGTCTGTAACCTGGTCGTGGTGGTTACAAAAAGGGATTTTTCCTTTGTGGGCTGGGACTCGAGAAGAAGGAGCAAGGAGTCTGAGAATATGGGTGAAGAATGACAGACAGAGACAAGTCAAAGTAATAGATAGGGCAGGCGTGATCCCCTCTGCTTTTTTCCTTGGTCAAAGAATTAAACTTAAAAAATTTAAATTTTTTTTTAAATTTAAATTTTAAATTTAAATTTAAAATTAAAAAGAAAATATGAGAAGCTTGCAGACAGGTGGAAGTAAGACAGGTGGCCCAGAGAGGCCTTAGTAAAGAGACAGTAGTGAAGCTTTAAGATTGCTGGAACAAGAGAGGGAATCACGCCTTGACCCCAGGCTTTCTTGGGGATAGCCAGGATCAGTGACCAGATAAGAAAGCATAGATAATTCAGATTGGATGGGAAGGTAATGATGACACCTTTTGGGTGTGTTGACCTCAACCCGCCCTTTTACCAAGGAATTGGAGTCCTCACCAAATGTCAATGCACCAAATGAGTTTGCATGGCTAGGTCAAGAGTCCACCCACAAATGTCAGAGTTCCAACCTTGTGTCTGAAGACACAATATCCATATATCAGTTATATTTCTTAGATGTGAATATGCTTGGAATGCTACATATCCCCCCTTTTTGTGTTAAAAAAATAAGATGAAGGGCGAGTGATATAAAAATACGAGAAAAATTTGACTCAAATTAAAAATATAAAAATCATGTAGCATCATCAAATGATACTTCAAGTGATTCAAAATAGACAACCAAAACTTATTGCAAAAAGTTTGGATGTAAAAAGTAAGTGTGATTGTCAAGAACAATGAAGATTTAACTCTCAACTTATTGATAATTTGATAAGGATGAAAATGATCTTCATACATAACATACCAAATCATCTGAGCAAATGATCTTGGGAATATGATTCCAAAATTAAAACAAAATTTTAGACTCTCTTTTCACTGTTTATGTGGCATGTTTGAAGCTGAGCCAATATGTAATATCAGAATTTACATTCCCAATGATTTCTCATTCCTGATCTAAATTGACTAAAACTCTCCTTGTACAGGAGCATAATTTTTCCACCATTAAAAGCTTTGTAAAAACATGAATACCACAATTATTGTGAAATTTTTAACAAATACCAACATTCCCAAACACATTACATTCTGATCTGCAGTCTAAATACCCAGGATGATGATAATGAAGTGACATTTCAAGTTTTGGCTGCATATTTCGTATATCATCCTCATTTAAATTTCTGCTTTTATCAATAAACCCATCAACATGATAGCCAAGCATATCACATTACCAATATTTGGAAAATTCATTCCACCAAACCAATGTTTGGGTAAATAGAAGCTTAAGTTCTTTTTCACATAGAAAGAATTTCTACAGTTTCTGGAACTTGTCGAATTTGGTGTAGCTTGTTCTTTCCTGGTTGTTAATGTATAATATTCCATGTGCTTTTTCTACAAGCTTATCCGTGCCTATTGTGTCCTATTTTCAATACCTACTCCAAAAAAGGAAAACTTAGATCATACTTTGCCCTTGCTCCATGTATGTGTGTGATAACTCGTTCCACCTAGGAGAGTCAATAACTGCGCGTCCACAGAAATTGTCCAACCTAGCGCACTCAGATGACCACTGAGGCTTTACTTTCAAATACCAGAACGTCTTCCAGTATTTGGATGGGAAGCCAATAGACCCCGAATCCAGTGGCCTGCCTGAATTCTGGGACTATTGGTAGAGAGCAAGAAACCGTTCCCATAAAGATATTACCCCAAAAGACAGGATTTCAGGACTAATGGTTAACAATGGTATTAACACTCAAGTACACCCACGGTGGTTGGCATGTCACGTCCACCTAGTTATTGGCAGGAACATCATCTTTGCATGGTTGTAAATGATCTTTTTCAATAACTTAGGTTCCTGATGACAGGTTTCAGAGTGCATTTTGGCTGATCTCTCATACCTTTTTTCCAGAGTCACATCAGGATCATCTGTCCATTAAACCTGCCTGTGTAGCATTTTCTGCCTGGCACCTCCCTTTTTGTTGTCAGAGGTATCAGATCTATGCTATGAGTGAAAGTTTTCGATCTCCTCCTCTTTGGAGAGTCATACCAATGTCTATACCCTCGGGGATAGCAGCATTTCTTACAATACTAGTAGTAGTTTTACAATGTATCCTTTTGACAGTATCATAGACATACAAAATGAAAGGTATACATTCACGTCTAAACAAGTGTAGCTATTTTGTTTTGATTCCATAAGAAAGACCTCGGAGTGTGGGATTTATCTGATGTCTTAGACAGACACAAGTGTGGTTTAGTCCTTCTGAGTTAGCATCCTTGCTCTTGGTTTGGGTACACTATATCAATGGATGTCAGCCGGACCAGTGTCCCACAGTAGCCTAATAGCTAATGTCACTGATAGTGTCACGTCAGTCTTGTGGAGTGATCTTAGGCCCCGGTGAAGTGTCCTTCCAGCGTGCCTGGATAGTGGCTGGCGTGTAGTTAGCTGATGTCAACAGCGTTGGTCTGCTTCTCTTCCTGGTCTTGTGTTGGCTGGCATGATGTGCTTTGTGGGTGACCAGATGTTTCCACTCTCTGTCAACATACAGACAAGACCTCGACCCAACGTTATCATCCCCTTGGGTCCCTCACAGTCTTAATTTCTTGGTAATATTCAACCCAATTCAGATATATCCTACAATGTAATCTTTAGCAGGACATTCAAACTGTTATTGCAAAGTTTTAACTGATGTTCGTTTTAGAGTGTGGAAGAGGTAGATGGTTAGTGATACCGTTTCCACCCTTCTTTCTTATGAAAGTTGAAATGCCACAGCTGAACAAAATTGACTTTTAGATAAGTCTGATACGAAGAAAGACATGCTGTTGTTTGCCAATATAATGTACCCCTGAAGACAATGATCACATATACATTTTGGACAAATCGTACTGCAATAGGACAGTATTTATGGTACAGTCGTAACCTTCCCAATTGTACCATTTGATATTTGATCCTATTTGGGTAACGGGGAACAATTCCACAAAAGTAATTTTCAGTTCCTTGTTATGCCAATACCATTTGGAATTTTCAGGTATGTGATAACGTTTGATCTTATAACCAATACCCATCAATCTGTAGTCCAGAATATCTGTCAGGGACTTCACGATATTCTTCTGGAGGCAAATTGTGTTTCATACAATGACATGTGCGTGGATAGTGTGTTAGACCTGCCTATAGGGCAGTGATGATCTTTCCAGCTCATTGGCTGTTTTTTGCATGTGTCCTGTGCCAGACACCTCTGCAGTCTGTCCTTTTTCTGGTGAGATTTTCTTGCCATCGGATAGCTTGCATATAAGCCATGAGCTATCCAATTCAGCCCATTTATTGCTATGAAAAGCACTGCTATCCCAAGATGTTTGGAATAGACAACCGTGCACAATTATTCCTAAGTTCTGTAATGGCTTTGCTCACTTCTTCATTTGAGCTGAATGCCATCAACCAGGAGAGTAAGCATGTCCCATCCCCTTTCACCCTGGGACTCCTTTGGGCATTGTAGGTCAATACCAAATAGGTTTTTGTTTTTTGTTTTCCCTCCACCGAACCTGGGCTTTTTGTAAGGGATAGATGTGAGGCAAGGCCAGTCCCAGGTCGGAGGTGTGGGGGTGGGGACTGTGCCCTTTCCCCTTGTTGCTGGTGGTGTATCCCTTAATGTGTGTTTGGAGCGCGAACCCCAATTGCAGAGTGTGGCAAAAGCAAGGGCTCCAGCTGAAGGGAGGGGTGGAGGAAGGAGGTGTGTGGAAGAGCTGCGCAGGCCCAGAGTAAAAGGCAGGCCAGGAGGCCTGGAGCGCAGGCGCTCAGGGGCAGGCAGGTGGCACGCAGGCGCAGTAGGGGCAGGCAGGTGGCACGTGGCGGAGGGGGAGGGGAGCGGAAAGTTCCCGCCTTTTCTGTCAGAGCCTCCCTGTGTCGCTGTGCCTAGCATTAAGGTCCGCCAAGGCAAAAGACTGGAAGTTGCATGTGGACTGTGTGAGGTAGGGGAGCAGCACTTGGGCCGAAGTTGGTCACATGAGGCACCTCTGCCGAGGGGAGGAGGCTTTGGGGGTGGCTGCTGCCGCGGAGCCCCCCTGCCCCCTCCCCCCCTGCCCCTCCCCCCCCCCCCCCCCCTCTTCCTCTGGGTTCTTCAGTAGTCCCGCCTGCTGCCTGTACTGGTCAGCTCCATAGGCAGGCCTACCCCTGAAAGCTGCCCCTCCCTCTCAATTGCCCGCCTCCCACACTGCCCCTCCTCTCCCTGGGGGACACCCACCAGAAAGTCCCCTCCTTCAGTAGCCCCACTCCCAGGTCCCCAACTTCCTCAGGTGCTCAGCTCCCCCTCCCCCACCCCCTTCGCCTCTTGGTCTCCCTCTTGAGGCCACATATTGGTATTGCATCCGAGGAGGGTTTTTTTTTTTTTTTAATGGTTTTGAAATAAGCTTTTAGAGCTCTGTGCAAGTTGGACCCCAAGCCTCGTACACATCCTGACGTCTCAGGCATAAATATGAGTGGACCTTGGCTGTGAGTGGCCCACTTTGCCTTAGAGCAGTCACACACCTGCCTTCCACCCTGTGCTCTCAGTATTCTCCTTCCATAGCGGATGCAGAAATGATTAAGGAAGTTCTTTCTGCTCTCCCTCTGCCTGAAGCCCTCGCTCTAGTTCACTGCTGTGCCCATAGAGGTGGCACTGACCCTGTCTCCAGGGGACATGACTGAGCAGATGCTGCTGCCAAGCTAGCAGCCATAGGAGGGCCTGAACTACTTTGAACATGAACAACCACTGATGACTTAAATGGATCACTTTCCTATAATGAAAAGGAAGTGGAGAAATGGAAAGGAAAATTCAAAGCAAAACCAATTCATGGAGTGTGGGTGTCATCTGAAGGTAATCCCCTGCTCCCTAGAAGTTTCCATCACCAAATTTACCAATCTGTTCATCCTAATGGCCACTTTGGTACCCCGGGCATGGTGGACTCTGTTAAGAGAGTCTGGCTGGCCCCTGGTATAACTACCAGAGCCCCTAAAGTGTGTTCAGCCTGCTCTTCCTGCCAGTCAGATCACCAACATGCCTTTGGTGGAAAAGCCTTTGGTGGGCGTCCTCTGGCTTACACACCTTGTGAGCGTTCTTTGTAAGGGAAGTTTCTCCTTTGGAGTGGTGTCCACCGAGGATCTGGAGGGATAGAGGAGGCAAAGGCAAGTCCTGTGTGACCCTGGAGGCATGACCCTCCCCTGCAAGCATGCCCATTCCTCCAGCCATGCATCCCTCCTCACCTCAAAACGGGGGAAGTGTCGTTCCTGGCAACATAGGGTGGACCTTGTCCTTGCAGGGATGAGACAGCTGTCCCTTTTACCGGCACGTTCACTATTCTCCTTGGTCCTCACCATGTCCTGGCTAGGTCTGTGAAAGGAGTGAAGCAGGTAGAGAATACACTAGACACTGCTGGCTGGCTGACTGGCTGGCTGGCTGTGTGCTGGCATCAGTGCCTGCCTAGATAGAGAGATGGCTGGAACCTATAGGGTAGCCTGGTCACTCTTGGGCTCCACTTGTACCTTGTGTTCTTGGCTCTCCCTCAGAATGTGATGCCACAGAGCGGTCAGCTGTAGCACAAAGAGCAGCAGCAGCAGCAGCAGTGTTAAGGCAGCTCTTCTGTTCCGTGTCTAGGACTCCTGCCTTTGGGGTTGAAGGTATAATGTCCGATTCTGGCTCAGAATCCATGGAGGACACATACACACACACACACACACACACACACACACACACACACACGGTAATGCAACACACAAGAGGTACTTTATTGAGCAAAATATAGCTTGGTGCCGAGGACCTAAAGTGCTGGCCCCGAGGCTGCGATTTGCAGGTGTTTTATACACTTTTAGGGTACAGGGAGTAAAAAGGAATTCCTGGGGTGGGGGGGAGTGAACCGAAAGTCCTGGGGCTGGGGTCCTGAAACCCAAGTGCCCAAAGGGAAGACACAGCAATCTTAGTCTTCGGTACCCATACGTTTCACGTATGGTCATGGTGACCGAGGTTAGGTCAGTGAATCGTGAGATGATATATCTTTGTGAAACCTGGGATAAGAGTCCAACCTGCGGCTGCTACATAATGTATGTCCTTAGTGGGTTTGGGCTCGAGAAGGAGAAAGGAGTCGGAGAAAATGGGTGATAAATCAAGAGACACAGAGAAGTGAATTGAAATGGGAGCGGCGATGGCCCCTGATACTATTTTCCTTAGAAAAATCATGAAAGGAAAATCTGAGACATAAGAGACCAAGCGGAGGTAAGAATTCTGAGATAGAAGGACGTGGCCAATAGTGGCGCTAGGACAGATAAAGAGAGACAGCAGGGAGAACTCCAAGGTTGCAGGAAACAAGAGAAAAAGCAGGGGGCCTCACCCCAGCCTTTATTGTGGATTGAGTGGTGATCAATGAATACGTGACATAGTACCTAGTTCTTAACTTTGGTTGCATAGACAATGAGAAGATCAGAGGAGGCAGGGATTCTCCTGACATGAGCTTTTCAGAGGAATGAGGTTTGACAAGGTGAGGGCTAAGCCTTTGTGGCTCAGGCCCAGGAATTCTCTTGCCCTTAGAACTGCCGATACATGGATCGTGAATGGATCTGATCAAGTATTTCATACATCAACCATACCCCCATGCCTGGTAGGTTATATATCAACCCCTTTTTTTTTTTTACAAAAATTAAATAAGAGGGTATCCTGTTACAATGAAATTGTAAACTTAATCAACAAACAGGAATACTAGTGAGCTGTCAGATAAAGAATCAAAAATGAATTCACAATCCAATTTCAAAATGAAGTATAACTTAGCAATACTGCTGTAAAAATGATAAGAATGATCTTCATTTCCATTATAGCAATGTCAAGCGTAACAATTTTCATCCTCCATAATCACAAGTTATAATATAAAATAATAAGAAAATGATGTTCACTCCTTAGTGATCCTGAATTAAGGTGATAAAGTAATCATAGGACAGGTGCATGGACATATCATATTGCCCATGTATAGCCAGGATTATAAGAAGTTGTCACATCTTCAATAGTTAAAGAAAAAGACTTCCTCTCGAGATGAGAGGGAATCCTTGTCTTTCCCTTGTTCTGATTATGCGTAGTCTTTGGGATATATAATCCAAGATGCCTGCCACATAGAGATGTGGTTGCAGGGTTGGTACCATGGCCTGTGAATGAGGGTGTCTGTAACCTGGTCGTGGTGGTTACAAAAAGGGATTTTTCCTTTGTGGGCTGGGACTCGAGAAGAAGGAGCAAGGAGTCTGAGAATATGGGTGAAGAATGACAGACAGAGACAAGTCAAAGTAATAGATAGGGCAGGCGTGATCCCCTCTGCTTTTTTCCTTGGTCAAAGAATTAAACTTAAAAAATTTAAATTTTTTTTTAAATTTAAATTTTAAATTTAAATTTAAAATTAAAAAGAAAATATGAGAAGCTTGCAGACAGGTGGAAGTAAGACAGGTGGCCCAGAGAGGCCTTAGTAAAGAGACAGTATTGAAGCTTTAAGATTGCTGGAACAAGAGAGGGAATCACGCCTTGACCCCAGGCTTTCTTGGGGATAGCCAGGATCAGTGACCAGATAAGAAAGCATAGATAATTCAGATTGGATGGGAAGGTAATGATGACACCTTTTGGGTGTGTTGACCTCAACCCGCCCTTTTACCAAGGAATTGGAGTCCTCACCAAATGTCAATGCACCAAATGAGTTTGCATGGCTAGGTCAAGAGTCCACCCACAAATGTCAGAGTTCCAACCTTGTGTCTGAAGACACAATATCCATATATCAGTTATATTTCTTAGATGTGAATATGCTTGGAATGCTACATATCCCCCCTTTTTGTGTTAAAAAAATAAGATGAAGGGCGAGTGATATAAAAATACGAGAAAAATTTGACTCAAATTAAAAATATAAAAATCATGTAGCATCATCAAATGATACTTCAAGTGATTCAAAATAGACAACCAAAACTTATTGCAAAAAGTTTGGATGTAAAAAGTAAGTGTGATTGTCAAGAACAATGAAGATTTAACTCTCAACTTATTGATAATTTGATAAGGATGAAAATGATCTTCATACATAACATACCAAATCATCTGAGCAAATGATCTTGGGAATATGATTCCAAAATTAAAACAAAATTTTAGACTCTCTTTTCACTGTTTATGTGGCATGTTTGAAGCTGAGCCAATATGTAATATCAGAATTTACATTCCCAATGATTTCTCATTCCTGATCTAAATTGACTAAAACTCTCCTTGTACAGGAGCATAATTTTTCCACCATTAAAAGCTTTGTAAAAACATGAATACCACAATTATTGTGAAATTTTTAACAAATACCAACATTCCCAAACACATTACATTCTGATCTGCAGTCTAAATACCCAGGATGATGATAATGAAGTGACATTTCAAGTTTTGGCTGCATATTTCGTATATCATCCTCATTTAAATTTCTGCTTTTATCAATAAACCCATCAACATGATAGCCAAGCATATCACATTACCAATATTTGGAAAATTCATTCCACCAAACCAATGTTTGGGTAAATAGAAGCTTAAGTTCTTTTTCACATAGAAAGAATTTCTACAGTTTCTGGAACTTGTCGAATTTGGTGTAGCTTGTTCTTTCCTGGTTGTTAATGTATAATATTCCATGTGCTTTTTCTACAAGCTTATCCGTGCCTATTGTGTCCTATTTTCAATACCTACTCCAAAAAAGGAAAACTTAGATCATACTTTGCCCTTGCTCCATGTATGTGTGTGATAACTCGTTCCACCTAGGAGAGTCAATAACTGCGCGTCCACAGAAATTGTCCAACCTAGCGCACTCAGATGACCACTGAGGCTTTACTTTCAAATACCAGAACGTCTTCCAGTATTTGGATGGGAAGCCAATAGACCCCGAATCCAGTGGCCTGCCTGAATTCTGGGACTATTGGTAGAGAGCAAGAAACCGTTCCCATAAAGATATTACCCCAAAAGACAGGATTTCAGGACTAATGGTTAACAATGGTATTAACACTCAAGTACACCCACGGTGGTTGGCATGTCACGTCCACCTAGTTATTGGCAGGAACATCATCTTTGCATGGTTGTAAATGATCTTTTTCAATAACTTAGGTTCCTGATGACAGGTTTCAGAGTGCATTTTGGCTGATCTCTCATACCTTTTTTCCAGAGTCACATCAGGATCATCTGTCCATTAAACCTGCCTGTGTAGCATTTTCTGCCTGGCACCTCCCTTTTTGTTGTCAGAGGTATCAGATCTATGCTATGAGTGAAAGTTTTCGATCTCCTCCTCTTTGGAGAGTCATACCAATGTCTATACCCTCGGGGATAGCAGC
>NC_077234.1:0-2500 GCF_027887165.1 Monodelphis domestica
AACCCTAACCCTAACCCTAACCCTAACCCTAACCCTAACCTAACCCTAACCCTAACCCTAACCCTAACCCTAACCCTAACCCTAACCCTAACCCTAACCCTAACCCTAACCCTAACCCTAACCCTAACCCTAACCCTAACCCTAACCCTAACCCTAACCCTAACCCTAACCCTAACCCTAACCCTAACCCTAACCCTAACCCTAACCCTAACCCTAACCCTAACCCTAACCCTAACCCTAACCCTAACCCTAACCCTAACCCTAACCCTAACCCTAACCCTAACCCTAACCCTAACCCTAACCCTAACCCTAACCCTAACCCTAACCCTAACCCTAACCCTAACCCTAACCCTAACCCTAACCCTAACCCTAACCCTAACCCTAACCCTAACCCTAACCCTAACCCTAACCCTAACCCTAACCCTAACCCTAACCCTAACCCTAACCCTAACCCTAACCCTAACCCTAACCCTAACCCTAACCCTAACCCTAACCCTAACCCTAACCCTAACCCTAACCCTAACCCTAACCCTAACCCTAACCCTAACCCTAACCCTAACCCTAACCCTAACCCTAACCCTAACCCTAACCCTAACCCTAACCCTAACCCTAACCCTAACCCTAACCCTAACCCTAACCCTAACCCTAACCCTAACCCTAACCCTAACCCTAACCCTAACCCTAACCCTAACCCTAACCCTAACCCTAACCCTAACCCTAACCCTAACCCTAACCCTAACCCTAACCCTAACCCTAACCCTAACCCTAACCCTAACCCTAACCCTAACCCTAACCCTAACCCTAACCCTAACCCTAACCCTAACCCTAACCCTAACCCTAACCCTAACCCTAACCCTAACCCTAACCCTAACCCTAACCCTAACCCTAACCCTAACCCTAACCCTAACCCTAACCCTAACCCTAACCCTAACCCTAACCCTAACCCTAACCCTAACCCTAACCCTAACCCTAACCCTAACCCTAACCCTAACCCTAACCCTAACCCTAACCCTAACCCTAACCCTAACCCTAACCCTAACCCTAACCCTAACCCTAACCCTAACCCTAACCCTAACCCTAACCCTAACCCTAACCCTAACCCTAACCCTAACCCTAACCCTAACCCTAACCCTAACCCTAACCCTAACCCTAACCCTAACCCTAACCCTAACCCTAACCCTAACCCTAACCCTAACCCTAACCCTAACCCTAACCCTAACCCTAACCCTAACCCTAACCCTAACCCTAAATACGTGCCGATTTCTGTCCTAACCCTAACCCTAACCCTAACCCTAACCCTAACCCTAACCCTAACCCTAACCCTAACCCTAACCCTAACCCTAACCCTAACCCTAACCCTAACCCTAACCCTAACCCTAACCCTAACCCTAACCCTAACCCTAACCCTAACCCTAACCCTAACCCTAACCCTAACCCTAACCCTAACCCTAACCCTAACCCTAACCCTAACCCTAACCCTAACCCTAACCCTAACCCTAACCCTAACCCTAACCCTAACCCTAACCCTAACCCTAACCCTAACCCTAACCCTAACCCTAACCCTAACCCTAACCCTAACCCTAACCCTAACCCTAACCCTAACCCTAACCCTAACCCTAACCCTAACCCTAACCCTAACCCTAACCCTAACCCTAACCCTAACCCTAACCCTAACCCTAACCCTAACCCTAACCCTAACCCTAACCCTAAATTCGTTGCCGATTCTGCCGATTTCTGCCGATTTCTGTCCTAACCCTAACCCTAACCCTAACCCTAACCCTAACCCTAACCCTAACCCTAACCCTAACCCTAACCCTAACCCTAACCCTAACCCTAACCCTAACCCTAACCCTAACCCTAACCCTAACCCTAACCCTAACCCTAACCCTAACCCTAACCCTAACCCTAACCCTAACCCTAACCCTAACCCTAACCCTAACCCTAACCCTAACCCTAACCCTAACCCTAACCCTAACCCTAAAATACGTGCCGATTTCTGTCCAGTTCTGCCGATTTCTGCCGATTTCTAACCCTAACCCTAACCCTAACCCTAAATACGTGCCGATTTCTGCCGATTTCTGCCGATTTCTGCCGATTTCTGTTCTGCCGATTTCTAACCCTAACCCTAACCCTAACCCTAACCCTAACCCTAACCCTAACCCTAACCCTAACCCTAACCCTAACCCTAACCCTAACCCTAACCCTAACCCTAACCCTAACCCTAACCCTAACCCTAAATACGTGCCGATTTCTAACCCTAACCCTAACCCTAACCCTAACCCTAACCCTAACCCTAACCCTAACCCTAACCCTAACCCTAACCCTAACCCTAACCCTAACCCTAACCCTAACCCTAACCCTAACCCTAACCCTAACCCTAACCCTAACCCTAACCCTAACCCTAACCCTAACCCTAACCCTAACCCTAACCCTAACCCTAACCCTAACCCTAACCCTAACCCTAACCCTAACCCTAACCCTAACCCTAACCCTAAATTCT